>NC_133134.1:173916387-174216387 GCF_048418815.1 Hemitrygon akajei | reverse complement strand
CATGGACCCCAAATTGGGAACCTCCATGTCTCATCTGAGGCTGTGCCCACTCATCCTAGACTCACCTACTATAGAAAACATCCTCTCCACATCCACTTTATCCAGACCTTTCAATATTTGATAGGTTTCAATAAGACAACCCTCCATCCCAATTCTTCTAAACTCTAGTGAGTACAGGTCCAAAGCCATCAAACACTCCTCGTACTGTATGTTAATCCTTTCATTCCCAGAATCATTCTTGTGAACTTCCTCTAGGTCCTCTCCAATGCCAGCATGTTATTTCTCAGATATAGAAACATAGAAAACATACAGCACAATACAGGCCCTTCGGCCCACAAAGCTGTGCCGAACATGTCCTTACCTTAAAACTACCTAGGCTTTACCCATAGCCCTCTATATTTCTAAGCTCCATGTACCTATCCAGGAGTCTCTTAAAAGATCCTATCGGTTCTGTCTCCACTACTGCCACCGGCAGCCCATTCCACGCATTCACCACTCTCTGCGTAAGAAAACTTACCCCTGACATCTCCTCTGTACCTACTTCCAAGCACCTTAAAACTATGCCCTCTCATGCTAGCCATTTCAGCACTGGGGAAAAGCCTTTGACTATTCACATGATCTATGCCTCTCATCATCTTTTAAATCTCTATCAAATCACCTCTCATCCTCTGTCGCTCCAAGGAGAAAAGGCTGAGTTCACTCAACCTATTCTCATAAGGCATGCTCCCCAATCCATGCAACATCCTTGTAAATCTCCTCTGCACCCTTTTTATGGTTTCCACATCCTTCCTATCAATGAGGCGACCAGAATTGAGCACAGTACTCCAAGTGGGGTCTGACCAGGGTCCTATATACAGGCAGTCCCCGGGTTACGAAAGAGTTCTGTTCCTGAGTCCATCTTTAAGTCAGATTTGTACGTAAGTCAGAACAAGTACATCCGGTATTATTTAGCGTCAGTTAGTCAAACGTTTGTCTTAGTATATAGTATATATTTTACTTTATTATGCATATAAAACACTTAAGAAATGTATGTATTCCAATAATTAAACCACTGCAGTGCTTAGTAATAATTCTAGCTTTCATCGGGGCAGGGCCCTTCACATGCTCCATTATTCTCACTTTGTCCTTTAAAATTGTTCCCATCATTGACCGACTGTAGCCTAACGCTTTTCCAATGACCAATGGTGTTTCACCTCTTTCCAAACGCTTTATTATTTCTACTTTATTTTCAATCACGGTCGCTTCCCATCAACGGAACAGAAACACTGCGGGCTGCAGGTCCGACCTCCGCTGGGTCCTAAGGACCACCACACTGAATTCTCCGGGTCTGAAAGTCCACTGCACTGAGACAGGTTAAATGGGACAAGTGGGGGCTGTGCTGGGTTTGGGTACTGTATTTGATCCTCTACAATATTCCACTTGGGAATTTAAACTGGAGGTGGCAGTTTTTTTTTACGAGGTCGAGTTGTGAGCTTGACATCAACCCGGCACAGATGGTATGGGAGTCACTGGATCGACATCAACCCAGCACGGGAGCGGTCTGTCACTGGATCGAACTCGGGAAACTGCGTTCTCGAGCCCGGTGCTGATCTCACTGTGCCATTAGCCGACCGGAACCGGTGGGGGGGGGGGGGGGGGGGATGGGGGCGGGGTCAGGGTGAATCTTGCTAAGAAAAATTTAAGCCAAATACAAAGTTAAACACTCAACACAGTGTCAATGGCAGTGACTTAAAATGGCGGACGGCGTTCTCCTTCCTCGGTTCGTGAGTACGAGTTGTCTGTAAGTCGGACGTTCGTAACTCGGGGACTACCTGTAGCTGCAACATTACCGTAGATTCCGGACTACAGAGTGCACCTGATTAAAAGCCGCTGGCTCTAATTTTAGAAATAAAATCAATTTTTTACTTGTACAGGCCGCACTGGATTTTAGGCCGCACCGGATTTTCGGCCGCAGGTGTCCCACGTTGTAATATGAGATATTTACACAGAAAGATATTACACGTGAGGATTTTTTAACTTTTAATTAAATCCATATGGTAACATAAACAAATACATATTGCAAATGCTTTTTTTCGAACCGTGCCTGTAACGCGGCTACTTTTAAATATACGTTGCGTATACTTCTTTACTGAACAACATTCCAATATCTCCTAACGACTGGTAAAAAATATATATACTGCAGCCTACCAGGAAAAGTTATTGATCGCCTTTAACTTAAAAGCAGCGTTTTCGCTCCGCCGCTCCGCCGCTCCCCCCCGCTGTCCCGTTTATCGCAAACCGGTATCCCACAAGACGCGGCGAAACCGGGTGTGACGTCATAGCATCCCGCGATGTAGTACAGAAAACAAATATAGTTAAAACAGTTCTAACTTTAACTAACAAATGAATTACTAAGCGAAAATATTATAAACTAAATAACTGCCATAAAGGCAGCACAATGCTTTTCTTCGAGTGTTTTCCATGTTGATGAGGGTGAGTACAAATGACTGATTTACAATAATTTAATTGTGAAAGTGCGCTTGATTTATCGTACAATTTCATTGGACCTCTGTGAACTACTCATCAATTTTATTGGTCTACTGTTACGAGGCAAAATGTTTTTGGCGGCATGAAAAAAAATAATACATTAGCCGCTCCGTATTAAAGGCCGCAGAGTTCAAAGCTGTTCAAAATGTGGGAAAAAAGTAGCGGCTTAAAATCTGGAATCTACGGTATCTCTCGGCTCTTAAACTCAATCCCACGGTTGACGAAGGCCAATGCACCGTATGCCTTCTTAACCACAGAGTCAACCTGTGTAGCAGTCCTGTGGACTTTGATCCCAAGATCCCTCTGATCCTCCACACTGCCAAGAGTCTTACCATTCTATATTCTTATATTCTGCCATCATATTTGACCTACCAAAATGAGCCACCTCACATTTATCTGGATTGAACGCCATCTGCCACTTCTCAGCCCAGTTTTGCATCCTATCAATGCCCCGTTGTAACCTCTGACAGCCCTCCACACTGTCCACAACACCTCCAACCTTTGAGTCATCAGCACATTTACTAACCCATCCCTCCACTTCCTCATCTAGGTCATTTATAAAAATCATGAAGAGTAAGGTTCCCAGAACAGATCCCTGAGGCATACCACTGGTGACTGACCTCTATGCAGAATATGACCCATCTATAACCACTCTTTGCCTTCTGTGGGCAATCCAGTTCTGGATCCACAAAGCAATGCCCCCTTGGATCCCATGCCTCCTTACTTTCTCAATAAACCTTGCATGAGGTACCTTATCAAATGCCTTGCTAAAATCCCAAAATTTGGCCCAAAACTGGCCAATGCCTTATAAAGTCTCAGCAATAGAGGATGTTTAAAGGTAGTGTAGGACATGCTAGTGTGCTGGGAGATTTTGAGATTATGGAGCAGATTGGATAAGACCCTAGGACTTGATAGCGTATATCCCAGAATTTTAACAGAAGCAAGTGAGCAGATTGTTGGGGTTTGACAAGGGCCTTTGTGTTCTCACTAGCAATAGGCAAAGTCACCGAGGACCAGAGAGTAGCAAATGTGCCTTTTTCCAAAAAGGAAGTAGGGGTAATCCAGGTAATTACAGACTAGTGAGACTTGCATCAGCAGTAGGGAAAATACGGTATTGAAGAGGATTCAGAGGGATAGGATTTATGTGCATTTGAAAAGCATGGCCTGCGTAGGGACAGTCAGGATAGTTTTGTGCAACCCATTTTAATTCCACTTCCCACTCCCATTCTGATATGTCAATCCATAGCCTCCTCTACTGTTGCAATGAGGCCACACTCATTTTGGAGAAACAACACCTTATATTCTCTCTAGGTAGCCTCCAACCTGATGGCATGAACATTGATTTCTCGAAATTCCAGTAATGCCCCCCCAACCCCCCACTCTCTCCTTCACCAGTCCCCATTCCCTTTTTCCTCTCTCACCTTATCTCCTTGTCTGCCCATCACCTCCCTCTGGTGCTCCTCCCCTATTTTCTTTCTTCCATGGCCTTCTATCCCCACCTATCAGATTCCCCCTTCTCCAGCCCTGTCTCTCTTTCACCAATTAACTTCCCAGTTATTTAATTCATTCCTCCCTTTATCACCTATCACCTTCTGGTTCTTTCTCCCCTCCCCCACCTTTTAAATCTACTCCTCAGCTTTATTTCTCCAGTCTCAGCCTGAAACGTCGACTGTACTTTTTCCATTGATGCTGCTTGATCTGCTGAGTTCCTCCAGCATTTTGTGTATGTTGCTTGGATTTCCAGCATCAGCAGATTCTCTCTTGCTGGCTTTGTGTAAGGCAGGCCATGCCTTATAAACTTGAATGAGTTGTTTGAGGAGGTGATAAAGGAGCATGATGAGGGTAAGGCAGAGGATTTTAGCAAGGCATTTGATAAAGTTCCCTATGCAGGGCTCATTCAGAAAATAAGGACGCCTGGGATCCAAAGAGACCTTGGTTTCAGGATCCAGAATAGGCTTGACCTCAAAAGGCTAAGGGTGGTTGTGGATGGTGCACAATCTGCATGGAGGACGGTGACCAGTGGTGTTCTACAGGGATTTGTTCTGGGACCCCTCCTTTCTGCGATTTTTAAAAATGACCTGGATGAGGAAGTAGAAGGGAGGGTTAGTATGTTTGCTGATGATACAAATGTTGGGGGTGTTGTGGATAGTGTGGAGGGCTATCAGTAGTTACAGCAGGACGTTGATAGACTGCAGAACTGGGCTGAGAAGTGGCAGTTGGAGTTCAACCTAAATAAGTGTGAAGTGGTTCACTTTGGTAGTAGGTCAAATATAATGGCAGAATATAATATGCTCTCATGGTAGGTTGATTCAGAAGGTAAAGATGTATAGGATCCAATGTGAATTGAAAGCTTGGATTCAGAACTGGCTAGCTCATAGAAGACAGATAGTAGAAATGGAAGGCAGTTATTCAGGCTAGAGCTAGGGTCATTGTTGGAGCCTGTGCATCAGGATCAGCACATTGTTGGCTGAATGGACTGTCCAGTATCAGACCATAAGATCATAAGACATATGAGCAGAATCAGGCCACTTGGCCCATCAAGTTTGCTCCACCATTCAATCGTGGCTGATCCTTTTTTCCCCTCTTCAGCCCCACTCCTTGGCCTTCTCCCCCTAACTTTTGATGCCATGTCTAATCAAGAACCAATCACCTCTGCCTTAAATACACCCAATAACCTGTCCTCCACAGCTGCCTGTGGTAATACATTCCACAAATTCACCACCCTCTGGCTAAAGTAATTTCTCTGCATCTCTGTTGGATGCCCCTCTATCCTAAGGTTGTGCCTTTTTGTCTCTTGTCCTTAACTCCCCCACCATGGGAAACATTCTTTCCACATCAACTCTGTCTAGGCCTTTCAACATTCAAAAGGTTTCACTCCCCCCCCATACTTCTAAATTCCAGTGAGCACAGATCCAGAGCTATCAAATGTCCCTTGTATGATAACCCTTTCTTTCCCAGAATAATCCTCGTGAGGCTCCTCTGAACCCTCTCAAATGCTAGCACATCTTTTCATAGATGAGGAGCCCAAAACAGTTCACAATACTCAAGGTGAAACATCACCAGTGCTTAACAAAGCCTCAGCATTACATCCCTGTTCTTGTATTCTAGATCTCTTGAAATGAATGTTAACATTGCATATGGCTTCCTTATCACCAACTCTACCTGCAAGTTAACCTTTAAGGTCTCCTGCACAAGGACTCCCAAGTCCCTTTACATCTCAGATTTTTGGATTTTCTCCCATTTAAAAAATAGGCTGCACATTTATTTCTCCTACCAAAGTGCATGACGATGCATTTTCCAACATTGAATTTCATTTGCCACTTTCTCGCCCATTTTCCTAATCTGTCTAAGTCCTTCTGCATCCTACCTGTTTCCTCAACACTACCTGCCATTCCACTATTTTTGATATCATCTGCAAATCTGGCAACTAAGCCATCTATTCCATCAGCTAAATCATTGTTATACAGCATAAAAAAGAAGTCCCAACAACCGATCACTGCAGACCAGCAGTCACTGTCAGCCAACCAGAAAAGGATACTTTTATTCCCACTCACTGCCTCCTACCAATCAGCCAATGCTCTAACCATGCCAGTAAATTTCCTGTAATGCCATTGGTAAGCAGCCTCATGTATGGCAACTTGTCAAAGGCCTTCTGAAAGTCCAAATATACAACATCCACAGTATTTCTTTTATATATCCTACGTGTAATCTCCTCAAAGAATTCAAGCAGGTTCATCAGGCATGATTTTTCGTTAAGAAAACTATGCTGACTTTGTTCTATCTTGTCCTGTGTCACCAAGTACTCCATCAGCTCATTCTTAACAATTGACTCCAACATCTTCCCAACCACTGAGATCGGGAACAGGTCTATAATTCCTTTCTGCCGCCTTCCTCCTTTCTTAAAGAATGGAGTGACATTTGCAATCTCCCAGTCCTCCGGCACCATGTCAGAGTCCAATGACTTTGGAAGATCATTACAAATGCCTCCACAATCTCTACCACTACCTGTTTCAGAATCCTAGGGTGCAGTTCATCTGGTTCAGTGACTTATGTACCCATAGGTCTTTCAGTATTTTGAGCACCTTCTCTCTTGTAATCGTAACTGCATTCACTTCTTTTTCTTCGCATCCTTCAACATCTGGCACACTGCTATAGTCTTACACAGTGAAGACAGATACAAAATACTCATTTAGTTCATCTTCCATCTCCTTGTCCTCCATTATTATTTCTCCAGTCTCTTTTTCTGGTGGTCCTACATCTACTCTCATCTCTCTTTTACTTCTTACATACTTGAAAAAGCTTTTACTATTCACTTTGATATCATTTGCTTTCCTGTTTCCATATTTCATCTTTTCCGTGGGTTGTCATCTTGTCGTGGTGGAGAAGCTTGTATGGTCCTGAGATCCCAAGAGACATGCCATCAGGAGCTATGCTCCTGGTAGGGTCACCCATGGCGGTAAGGTCAAGGGTGAGGTCCCTGACAAAGAACAGTCCAACCAAGACCTCAACGGTTAAACAGGCAGACGAAGTTACTTCAAACTCAATGGCTGTGAAGGCAGATGAAGGCTACAACAAATCTATCAGCTCCAATCATCGTAGTTTCCATGCCATTGAAATCAGTTGGTTCATTTGTGAAGTATTGTGTGCTTCTTGGAGTGCAACATCAAGTACATGTTAAACAAATAGATGCACAGGTGACTTCGCTCTGTGATAGATTAACTGAAAGAAGACCATCATCCTCGACCTCGAGGGATAGCCATGATGACTTTTCCCTCCTAATAATTCTTTTAGTTGCTCTAGGTAGGGTTTTGAAACCTTCCCAATCCTCTATCTTCCCACTAAATTTAGTTTTGTTGTATGCCCTCTCTTTTGCTTTTACATTAGCTTTGACCTCCCTTGTCAGCCACAGTTGTACTATTTTGAATCCTATTATACTGTTCTACATTCTATTTAAAACAACATTGCAAAATTCTCTGTGAATGCATATTCCTTTGAGAAGTAAAAAGTTCCATGGAAGTGAAACTAAAGATAACATAAAGTTGCCAAAAACTAGAGTTTGAGAGTGAGTGGATGCAACAACAACTAACCTAAAAATTAATAAAGGGGTGGAGAAAGACCATGAAAATAAAGCAGAGTAGAAATTAAATAGTTAAATAGAGAAAAGTAACCATCCATTGGATACTAAGGCAGGAAAAACTATCTTGGAGAATAAACAAATACAAATAAATACTTTGTATTTGTCATCACAGCACACAGCACAGTAGAGTCAGCAGAAATAGGAGAGGGAGGAAAGCAAAGGTTGATTGATGGCCAAGAAATGGCACAGATGGACTTTAACCCGGACAACTCTGCACTTTGAGAGGTCAAATGTAAAGGGAATTTATATAGTTAAAGAGCATTTCCGAGCATTGATATACAGACGGATCTTGGGGTTCAAGTCCATTGCTCCCTGAAAGTAATAACACAAGTAGATAGAAAGGTAAAGGGGGCAATAGTTGTCTTCATCAGTTTGGATGTTAAGTATAAAAATCAGGAAGTCATGTTGCAGCTGTATTAATCTTTGCTTAGGCTACAACTGGAATACTGTGTGCTGAGAAACCATTTCCTGTCAGTGGGGAGGTAGTAAAGGCAAATACGATTACAGTTAAAAGGCATTTGGCCAGACACTTGAATAGGAAAGACATATAAAAATATGAGCCAGTTGCAGGCAAATGGAATTAGCATAGGCAAGCATTACAGTCAGCATGGATGAGATGGGCTGAAGGGCCCACTTCTGAGATTCTAGGATATAATGACAAGTAGTACAGTGATTTTTTTAAAATTTATTCATTTGGGGATGTGGGTGTTGCCAGCTAAGCCAGCATTTATTGCCCATCTTTAGTTGCCTTTGAGAAGGTGGGGATGAGCTGCCTTCTTGAACCTCAGCAGTTCCTGAGGTGTAGGTATACCCGCAGTGCTGTTAGTGAAGGAATTCCATGACTGTGGCTTTACCAGGATGACACCTCATACTGAGGTATATCTGGTGTTGTTCTCGGTATGCCCCCCTGTACTCTTCATTGAACCAAGGTTGATCCCCTGGCCTGGTGGTAACATTAAGAGTGGTGGGAAATGTCAGGCCCTGAGGTTACAGATTGAGTACAATTCTGCTGCTGCTGATGGCCCATAGCACCTCATAGATGCCTGGTCTTGAGCTGCTAGATCTGTTTGAAGTCTATCCCATTTAGCACGGTGATAGTACCACACAATACGGTGGAGGGTTTCTTCAATATGGAGATGGGATTTCGTCTTCACAAATACTGTGCAGTGGTCACTTCTACCATTGCTGTCATGGACAGATGCTTCTGTGGTAGGCAGGTTGGTGAAATGAAGTCAAGTGTGTTTTTCCCTCTTGTTGGTTCCCTCACCACCTGCTGTAGTTCCAGTCTAGTGGCTATGTCCAGTAGGACCCTACCAGCTCAGTCTGTGGTGGTACTACTGAGCCACTCTGTGATGAACATTGAGGTTCCCCACCCAGCATACATTCTGTTCCCTTGCCACCCTCAATGCCTCTTCCAAGTGCTGCTCAACATGGAAAAGTACTAATTCATCAGCTGAGGGTATATGGTAATCAGCAGGTTTCCTTGCCCATGTATAACATGGTGCTATGAGATTTCATGGGGTCCAGAGTCAATGTTGAGAGTTACCACGGCAACTCCCTCTGTGCCATCGCCTCTGCTAGGTCTGTCCTGCCAGAGAGACAGTACATACCCAGGAATGGTGACGGTGTGGAGTCTCGAATGTTAACTGTAAGGTATGATTCTGCCTGTACAAACTGACTAGTCTGTGAGACAGCTCTCCCAACTTTGGCACAAGTCCCCAGAGGTTAGTAAGGAGGGTCAACAGAGCTGGTTTTGTTGTTGTCATTTCCAGTGCCTAGATTAATGCCGGGTTATCCGACCAGATTTATTCCTTATTATTTTCTTTTTAGCAGTTGGATACAACTGACTGGCTTGCTAGACAATCTCAGAGGACATTTAAGAGTCAACCACATTACTGTGGGTCTGGAGTTACATACAAGCCAGACCAGGAAAGGACAGCAATATTCCTCCTCTAAAGGACATTAGTGAACATTAGGTATTCAAGTAGAGCCTGTTAGCGTAGTCTTAAGGAGCACTAAACTCTACTCTTGCTTCTGTTTCTTTTTTTTTTAATTTTAAAGAATAAATAATCTCAAGTCCAAATACTGGCATTAGACAGCACAGCATCACGAGTAACATGGAATATGCAGACTCAGGTATCTATCCAACGTGCACGCGCTCAAAAGTGGTAAGCTTCCAACACTGACAGCTTTAGCTATCGACAGCTAGTCTATGGTAGAAACAGATTCTGTTGTTACAGAATGGAACGGAGGGTCAAAGGGATGACATCAAAGGGGCAATAAAATAAATAATATATGAAAGGGTAAATGAACGGCAGAATACTAGATAGGAAACATGTCATTTGACTTGTCAAATTGGCACCAACCTGGAGGCAAACATGTCCCAAGCTTTATTGATTGCACAGTCCAGAGGTTTCAGGAGACACTGGCTATTGCTGACAAGAGTGGCTGATTTCTCATACTTATTGAAGGGTACAGAGGTTCTCCAGAGATTGAAGGCAGTATCCACAGGCATCCAGGAAGTGTACAGTGCTCGATCCTGAAAACTGCCTGAAAAAGCAATATCATTAAACAAGGAGCCTGTGGCTATTTTAGATAAGTCACATATAATCAATCAAGAACTCCAAAATGCAAGGACTCAAGTCAGTTATTGTACTGCATTTTAGTTACTCAAATCATAAAACATTTTAAAAAAGCCAAAATATGCTGCAGCTCATGGCAATCAATACGAGTAGGCTGTTTTCTCTATGTGAAAGGTGTACATGATCTTAACAATCCCAGATTTCCTGTATTGGACGTTGGTGATAGGTTTCTAACATTAAATTCAGATTTGGTATGTACTGCAACAAAAGATTTAAAACTTGCATTACTATTAGTATTAACAGAAATGTAGCTGTATGACTGTTAGATCAGTTCATCAGACTGCTCTTCATCCTGAAGATAATTTAAATAACATGATTATCAGTAAGTTACATTTGATGTATAGTCCTGCTATCGTTTTCACCTGCATCAACTTCCTGAACATCTTTCCCTCGCAATATCAGTAGGTTGGCCAGAGACATATTGACATGCAGCTCTTTATTTTGTGAAACTCTTGCAGCTGGGGGAAGACCTATCAGGGGAAGTTTCACTCGCCAGTCAATACCTGAAAACAGAAATGGAACCTTAAAACGATGATAAAAAAAATACACTCATTTAATTCAATTCAAGTTTAATTGTCTTTTAATCATACGTGTCTGAATACAGCCAAATGAGCCAGTGCTCTTAGGGGTCAAGGTGAAAAACTTACTATCAACAATCACCTACAGTACAGCACACACAAGATAGCAAGCAGAAATGGTATCACAATCAAGGAATAAAAGAGTCCCAAAACTCGCATTACCAATCGACCATAATAGAACCCATCTCCAGCCAAGCGAACACCGGGGGGGGGTCAGCAACAACTCCATTCTGGAGTTGTGCCACACATCCCCCAGTGGTATGCAACAGCCCTGACTAACCACACCCCCCCAGCCCAGATGACACCCAGCCCTCACACATACGAGAAAACAAACCCATATATATATATATATATATATACACACACACACACACACACACACACACACACACACACACACACACACACACACACACACACACACACACACACACACACACACACACACACACACACACACACACACACATATATATCTGTAAACTATGATGATGCAGAATGATGTAGAACCCCAGCCCATCTGCCAACCACAATAGAGTGCGCCAGCTCTGATGCCTGCCGAGTGACAACGCAGTTCGAGGCCCAGTCAAGCACATATAGAATATTAGTAAAAACATAATCACACAAACATAAATGTATACAGTCTACAGCCCTCAGTCCATTTGAAATCTTTAGTTGACTACAGCTGTGTCACGCTTCCCCCAGTGGAGCACTCCGGCTTGGACACCTTTCTCCCCATGGCTTGAGGCCCCTAGTCCAGCCAAAAAATACCTGCAGTCTGCCACAGCAAAGCTCATCTTCTGCCAAGCAAAATCCTGGGAAGGCAGCACTGACTCCGTTCTGGACACCACACCACACTGTCTCCAATGATACACAACAGCATCGCCTCCTCAATCCAGGTGACTGCAAACAGGCAATACCAAGACTTGAGGCCTAGTTCCTACTACTACGGCCAGGCAGCTCCTCCATGGCCCCTGCTCTCATCCAGTGAATCAGCGAATTGAACTTGCAGCATACCACATTAACAATGACCATAAGACCATAAAACATAGGAGCAGAATTAGGCCATTCAGTCCATCACATCTGCTCCACCATTCCATCATGGCTGATCTGGGATGCAACTCAACTTAATACACCTGACTTCTTGCCATATCCTTTGATGTCCTGACTGATCAAGAAACTATCAACTTCCACCTTAAATATACCCACAGACTTGGCCTCCACTGCAGTATGTGGCAGAGCATTCCAGATTCACTTATTTTTGGCTATAAAAATTCCTCCTTACCTCTGTTCTAAAACATTGCCTCTCAGTTTTGAGGCTGTGCCCTCTAGTTCTGAATACCCCACCACAGGAAATATCCTCTCCACATCCCCCTATCTAGTCCTTTCAACGTTGGGTAGGTTTCAATGAGATCCTCACTGAATTCTTCCAAATTCCAGTGAGCACAGGTCCAAAGCTGCCAAACACTCCTCATATGTTAACCTCTTCATTCTTGGAATCATCCTCGCGAACCTCCTCTGGACTCTCTCCAATGACAACACATCCTTTCTGAGATATGGGGCCCAAAACTGTTGACAATACTCCAAGTGTGGCCTGACTAGAGTCTGATAAAGGCTCAGCATTAATTGAATTGAATTGAATTGAATTGACTTTATTACTTATATCCATCATATACATGAGGAGTATAAATCTTTACGTTACATCTCCGTCTAAATGTTGACTTCAGGAGAGCACAGAGCGACCACCCCGCTGAATATCGATGGCTCCTCGGTAGAGATCGTTAAGAGCACCAAATTTCTTGGTGTTCACCTGGCGGAGAATCTCACCTGGTCCCTCAACACCAGCTCCATAGCAAAGAAAGCCCAGCAGCATCTCTACTTTCTGCAAAGGCTGAGGAAAGTCCATCTCCCACCCCCCATCTTCATCACATTCTACAGGGGTTGTATTGAGAGCATCCTGAGCAGCTGCATCACTGCCTGGGTTGGAAATTGTACCATCTCGGATCGCAAGACCCTGCAGCGGATAGTGAGGTCAGCTGAGAAGATCATCGGGGTCTCTCTTCCCGCCATTACGGACATTTGAATCCAAGATGGCGGCATGATGCAGCTTGCAGCGGCCACTCCAGAGTTGATTATCTGTTATTTGTGAAGCGGAGTGCCATGCACAATCATAATCGGATGAAAAATGGACGTGGGAGCACGGAGGAACATCTGAAAATCTCCAGGAAGACCTTATTCGTTGCTGCTGTAGGAAGTTCACATCTACAGATGTGCTGGGCTGTCCGCACCACTCTCTGCAGAGTCCTGTGATTGGAGGAAGTACAGTTCCCATACCAGGCAATGATGCAGCCGGTCAGGATGCTGTCAATCATGCCCCCACAGAAAGTTCTTAGAATTTGGGGGCGCACACCAAACTTCTTCAACCATCTGAGTTGAAGGAGGCACTGTTGTGCCTTTTTCACCACACTCAGGTTTGTACATACCACTTAAGGTCCTCAGTGATGGTTATGACAAGAAACTTAGAGCTGCTCACCCTCTCAACCCCAGATCCATTGATGTCAATAGTGGTTAGCCTGTCTCCATTCCTCCTGTAGTTCACAACCAGCTCCTTTGTTTTTGCAATATTGAGGGAGAGATTGTTTTCTTGACATCACTGTGTAGGGCGATGACTTCCTCTCTGTAGGCTGCCTCATTGTTATTTAAGATTAGGCCAATCAGTGCAGTGTCACCTGCAAATTTATTTAGCAGATTGGAACTGTGGGTGGTGACACAGTCATGGGTATACAGAGAGTAAAGGAAGGGGCTTAGTACACAGCTCTGAGGAGCACCTGTGTTGATGGTCAGAGGAGTGTAGGTAAGGGAGCCCACTCTTACCACCTGCCGGCGATCTGACAGGAAGTCCAGAATCCAGCCACACAAGGCAGGGTGAAAGCTGAGGTCTCTAATTTTCTTGTTGAGCCTGGAGGGATTTATTGTGCTGAATGCTGAACTGTAGTCCAAGAACAGCATTCTCACATAAGCATCCCTC
Organism: Hemitrygon akajei; assembly: GCF_048418815.1. Lineage (NCBI taxonomy): Eukaryota > Metazoa > Chordata > Chondrichthyes > Myliobatiformes > Dasyatidae > Hemitrygon > Hemitrygon akajei. The sequence goes on along the minus strand of NC_133134.1, from coordinate 174,202,476 downwards.
ACATTATCTGCTTATCTTCTATTCCCCTTCAAATAAATGCCAACATTGCATTTGCCTTCTTTACCACAGACTCAACCTGTAAATTAACCTTCTGGGAGTCTTGTACAAGGACTTCCAAGTCCCTCTGCAACTATGATGTTTGAACCTTTTCCCCATTTAAATAATAGTCCATATTATTGTTTCTTTTACCAAAATGCATTATTGTACATTTCCCAACACTACTCCATCTGCCAGGTTTTTCTGCCCATTCCTCCAATTTGTCTAAGTCCTGCAATCCCATTGCTTCCTCAGCACTACCTACCCCTCCACCTACCTTCATATCATCTGCACACTTTGCCACAAAGCCATCGATTCCATTATCTAAATCACTGATAAACAATGTGAAAGGCAGCGGTCCCAATACTCACCCGAGGACCCCTAAAGCCGGCAGCCAACTAGAAAAGGCCCCTTTTATTCCCACTCGCTGCCTTCTGACTGTCAGCCATTCCTCTATCCATGCCAGTATCTTTCCTGAAACACCACAGGATTTTACCTTGTTAAGCAGCCTCATGTGTGGTATCTTATCAAATGCCTCCTGAAAATCTAAAGTAAATGACATCCACTTTGTCCACCCTGTTACTTCTTCAAAGAACTTTAACAAATTTGACAGGCAAGATTTCCTTTTACAGAAACCATGCTGATTTTGACTTATTTTATCATTAGTCTCCAAGTACCTCGAAACCTCATCCTTAACACTCTCCCAATCACTGAGGTTAGGCTAACTGGCCAATAATTTCCTTTCCTTTGCCTTCTTCCCTTCTCAAAGGGTAGAGCATCCAAAGAGGTCTTGCAATTACAAGAAAAAATGACCAAGACGGCCACTTGCTATTTGACCGTAAGCCTCCATCGACCCAGGCAGCAGCAAGTTGCTCAACTCCTTTATTATCTCTGCCAGCAAGTACCTCACTGATGGTGCAGACCTGCAGTACTTTATGTGTTAATGTGTTAATGTATAGCAGGAACTTGCAATCATTAGAGGTATGTTTAAGTGGAACCGTAGCACCTATTGTTGACCCCTTAGAAGCCGCTGCAACCCAACGCTGCCACCTTGCCGGACCAGTACAAAGTCATACAGCAACGTATCACAGATACAGGCCATTTTGTCTAACCAGTCCATGCTGATCCAGCTAGTTCCAAGTTTCTTTGTTCCGGTCACATCTCTCCAGTCTCCGTCCCCCCTCCCTCCTCACTCCTACACACCTGTATGGAACAAGCTTGAGGATGGAACAATTTTTCTTTCTTTTTTAAAGCTAATCTGTTTGCTCGTACTTTTTTGCTTGCATCGCTCAGAATCAAACGGTTTGAATATGGTCCTCTAAAGTGCCTTGACACATTTTGCTTTGTGAAAGGCACTATATATAAATAAAAGTTGTGGTTATAGGTATCGTTTTGAAATCAAAGAATTCTGAATGACATTAAGCAGTAAAGAGAAGAGGACTGTTTCTCTTAATGTTTGATGTGCTTTTCGATTGTCAAAGTTAAAACAAATGCAAGCATTTGTCAAAAGCAACATACCACTGTCAATGGACATTAAATCTGATATTAAAACATTGCAAGACATTTGAGAGGTTTCATGCAGAAACAGTTGATATTTATTACTGTGACCTTCAGAACTGGAAATATATTGAGAGTAACCAGCTTTTCTCACCTTTGATCACATGACTCTCATAACTTGCTTTCACAGCCGCAGTAATTATTTCAGTGACAGTATCTGGTGCTAATTTACTCTGCAAGGCATTCTGTTCTTCCTGTTTTATATGTATGCACAATTACTGATATTCTTAAGGAATTCAGAGTTCTATAATCTAATTGAGTACTGATCACCAGAAGGGTAAGTTGTAATGAGAATATTGTGCCTCTGCATTGGGGTACAGATAGATTGAATGTTTGGTGAAAACTTGGCAAATGGAGTTTGACTTGGGAAAGGGTGCATTTCAGTTATTTAATTGGAAAAAGACCGCAAATAAGTGAAGTACAGAGGGAATGAAGGGTTATATGTTAAGCGGTTTGAATTGGGCACAATTGTGACAGCACGTGGAGGCTGGCCAGTGAGAACAGCGGGAAGAGTTTAAAAGTGAGCAGAGTTGAAAAGGTGGCGGTTATTTCTTCAGTGGTTTGAACAGGGTATGACTACGCAAGCGCACTGAGGTTGGCCAGTGAGAACAGCGGGAAGAGTTTAAAAAGAAGACAGATTTACAGAGCAGGCAACGGAGTAATGGGAGGCAGAGTAGGAAGGCTTTGGCGATGAAGGGTTGAGGCCAGGAAGGTTATCTGTTTAAAATAAAGACAGAAAGTATGTGTGTGAGGCTGGTTTTCTGTGCTCGGTGTCAGATGTTGGAGGTCCTGGAGACTCCCGGCCTCCCGGCCAATCACATCTGCACCAGCTGCGTCGAGCTGCAGCTCCTTAGAGACCGCATTAGGGAACTGGAGTTGCAGTTCGATGACCTTCGTCTGGTCATGGAGAGTGAGGAGGTGATAGAGAGGAGCTATAGGTAGGTAGTAACACCAGGGCCTCAGGAGACAGAGAAGTGGGTAATAGTCAGGAGAGGGAAGGGGAAGAGTCAGGTACTAGAGAGTACCCCAGTGGCAGTCCCCCTTTAACAATAAGTACTCCTGCTTGAGTACTGTTGGAAGGGACGGCCTACCTGGGGGAAGCAACAGTGGTCGCGCCTCTGGCACAGAGTCTGGCCCTGTGGCTCAGAAGGGTAGGGAAAGGAAGAGGATGGTAGCAATGATAGGGGGCTCTATAGTCAGGAGGTCAGACAGGTGATTCTGTGGACGCAGGAAAGAAAGTCGGATAGTAGTTTGCCTCCCAGGTGGCAGGGTTCAGGATGTTTCTGATCGCGTCCACGATATCTTGAACTGGGAAGGAGAACAGCAGAGGTCATGCTACATATTGGTACCAACAACATAGGTAGGAAAAGACTACAGGGAGTTAGGAAAGAAGTTGAGAAGCAGGACCGCAAAGGTAGTAATCTCAGGATTATGCCTGTGGCACGTGACAGTGAGTATAGGAATAGAATGAGGTGGAGGATAAATGCGTGGCTGAGGGATTGGAGCAGAGGGCAGGGATTCAGATTTTTGGATCATTGGGACCTCTTCTGGGGCAGGTGTGACCTGTACAAAAAGGACAGGTTGCACTTGAATCTCAGGTGGACCAATATCCTGGCGGGAAGGTTTGCTAAGGTCATTGGGGAGAGTTTAAACGAGAATTGCTGGGGGTAGGAACTGAAGTGAAGTGACTGAGGAAAGGGAGGTTGGCTCACAAATAGGGAAAGCTTGGAGACAGTGCGAAAGGGAGGATAGGCAGGTGATAGAGAAGGGACATGCTCAGTCTGATGGTTTGAGATGTTTCTCTCTTAATGCAAGGAGTATCATGAATAAGGCGGATGAGCTTAGAGCGTGGGTCAGCACTTGGAGCTATGATGTTGTGGCCAGTACAGAGATTTGGATGGTGCAGGGGCAGGAATGGCTACTTCATGTGCAAGGCTTTAGATGTTTCAGAAAGGATAGGGAGGGAGGCAAAGGAGGTGGGGAGCGTAGCACTGTTGATCAGAGATAGTGTCATGGCTAAAGAAAAGGAGGAAGTCATGAAGGGGTTGTCTACAGAGTCTCTGTGGGTGGAAGTTAGGAATAGGAAGGGGTCAATAATCTACTGGGTGTTTTTTATAGACCACCCAATAGAAACGAGGACATCGAGGAGCAGATAGGGAGAGAGATTCTGGAAAGGAGTAAAATAACAGGGTTATTGTGGTGGGAGATTTTAATTTCCCAAGTATTGATTGGCATCTCCCTAGAGTGAGGGGTTTAGATGGGGTGGAGTTTGTTAGGTGTATTCAGTAAGGTTTCTTGACACAATACAAGAAGAGAGACTGTACTTGATCTGGTATTGGGAAATGAACCTGGTCAGGTGTCAGGTCTCTCAGAGGGAGAGCATTTTGGAGATAGTGATCACAATTCTGTATACTTTACCATAGCATTGGCGATGGATAGGAACAGACAAGTTAGGGAAATGTTTAATTGGAGTAAGGAGAAATATGAGGCTATCTGGCAGGAACTTGGAAGCATAAATTGGAAACAGATGCTCTCAGGGAAATGTATGGAGGAAATGTGGCAAATATTCAGGGGATATTTGCATGAGGTTCTGAGTAGGTACATTCCAATATAACATGAAAAAGATGGTAGGGTACAAGATCAGTGGCATACAAAAGACTTCTGTAAATCTAGTCAAGAAAAAAAGAAGAGCTTACAAAAGGTTCATAAAACTAGGTAATGATAGGAATCTAGAAGATTATAAAGCTAGCAGGAAGGAGCTTAAGAATGAAATTAGGAGAGCCAGAAGGGGCCATGAGAAGGCACTGGCGAACAGGATTAAGGAAAACCCCAAGGCATTCTACAGGTATGTGAAGAGCAAGAGGATAAGGCATGAGAGAATAGGACCAATCAAGTGTGACAGTGGAAAAGCGTGTATGGAACCGGAGGAAGTAGCGGGGAAACTTAATGACTACTTTGCTTCAGTATTCACTACAGAAAAGGATCCTTCAGTAGGGATAACCTGAAGTGGACTGAAAAGCTTGAGAATGTAGATATTAATGAAGAAGATGTGCTGGAGCTTTTGGAAAGCATCAAGTTGGATAAGTCTCTGGGACCAGATGGGATGTACCCCAGGCTACTGTGGGAAGCGAGGGAGGAGATTGCTGAGCCTCTGGCAATGATCTTTGCATTATCAATGAGGATGGGAGAGTTTCTGGAGGATTGGAGGGTTGCGGATGTTGTTCCCTTATTCAAGAAAGGGAGTAGAGATAGCCCAGGAAATTATAGGCCAGTGAGTCTTACTTCAGTGGTTGGCAAGTTGATGGATAAGATCCTGAGAGGCAGGATTCATGAACATTTGGAGAGGCATAATATGATTAGGAATAGTAAGCATGGCTTTGTCAAAGGCAGGTCATGCCTTAAGAGCCTGATTGAATTTTTTGAGGATGTGACTAAACACATTGATGAAGGTAGAGCCGTAGATGTAGTGTATATGGATTTTAGCAAGGCTTTTGATAAGGTACACCATGCAATGCTTATTGAAAAAGTAAGGAGGCATGGGATTCAGGGGGACATTGCTTTGTGAATCTAGAACTGGCTTGCCCACAGAAGGCAAAGAGTGGTTGTTGATGGGTCATATTCTGCATCGAAGCCAGTGAACAGTGGTGTGTCTCAGGGATCTGTTTTGGGACCGTTACTGTTTGTTACTTTTATAAATGACCTGGATGAGGAATTGGAGGAATGGGTTAGTAAATTTGCTGATGACACAAAGGTTGGGGGTGTTGTGGAAAGTGTAGAGGGCTGTTAGAGGTTACAACAGGACAATGATAGGATGCAAAACTGGGCTGAGATGTGGCAGATGGAGTTCAACCCAGGTAAGTGTGAGGTGGTTCATTTTGGTAGGTCAAATATGATGGCAGAATATTGCATTAACGGTCAGACTCTTGGCAGTGTGGAGGATCTTGGGTCCGAATCCAGAGGACACTCAAAGCTGCTGCGCAGGTTGACTCTGTGGTTAAGAAGGTATATGGTGCATTGGCCTTCATCAATCGTGGGATTGAGTTTAAGAGCCAAGAGGGGTAATGTTGCAGCTAAATAGGACCCTGGTCAGACCCCACCTGGAGTACTGTGCTCAGTTCTGGTTGCCTCACTACAGGAAGAATGTGGAAACCATAGAAAGGGTGCAGAGGAGATTTACAAGAATGTTTGCTGGATCGGGGAGCATGCCTCATAAGAGTAGGTTGAGTGAACCCGGCCTTTTCTCCTTGGAGTGAAGGAGGATGATAGGTGACCTGATAGAGGTGTACAAGATAATGAGAGGCATTGATCGTGTGGATAGTCAGAGGCTTTTCCCCAAGGCTGAAATGGCTAGAACAAGAGGGCATACTTTTAAGGTACTTCGAAGTAGGTACAGAGAAGATATCAGGGGTAAGTTTTTTTACACAGAGAATGGTGAGTGTGTGGAATGGGTTGCCGGCGGCAGTGCTGGAGGCAGAAACGATAGGGTCTTTGAAGCAACTCCTGGATGGCTACATGGAGCTTAGAAAAATTGAGGGCTGTGAGTAAAACCTAGGTCGTTCTAAGGTAGGGACGTGTTCGGCACAGCTTTGTGGGCTGTAGGGCCTGTATTGTGCTGTATGTTTTCTATGTTTCATGCACAAACTGCAGAAGGTTAAGCAGCAGGTGGCTGTAGCTGGTAGGAAATGGGATTCTGGAGTTAACTCTGGAGCATATGCACAGCAATGATACCTGTGTGCAACTCTTGCTTATTGCCTACAGTTCATTCTTCAAGACCACAATTCTGAGCAAATCCATCTCCAAGCTCTTAAACCTAAGTATCAACATCCCATTCTTCTACTGCATCCCTGATATAATGACCAATAGACCAGAATTAGAAAGGATAGGCAGCAACACCTCTATCATGATTATTCTCAAAACTGGCATCACACAAGATTGCGTCCTTTTGATCCCCTACTCTACTCCCTGCACAATCACAAGCACATGCCCAAGTTCTGCTTTAACTCCAGATAATACCTCCATACTATGCTGTATCTCAAATAATAATGAGTCAGAGTACAGGAAGGAGATAGAAGACACTTGTGACACAGTGTCATGAAGGAGGGCTGTGCACAAGCTCCAGTCTACATCAATGGTGGTGAGGTCAACAGGGTTGAGAACTTCAAATTTCTAGGTGTGAACATCACCAAAAACATGTCCCAATCCAACCACATTGATCCCCTGGTCAAAAAAGCATACCAGCAACTTCCACCTCCTCAGGGGGCTAAACAAATTTGGATATCTCCTTTGACCCTTATTAAATTTTATCAATGAATAATAGACAGTATTCTATCTGGATGTATCATGGCAATCCTTTCCTATAAGAAGGGTGGGAGGCAGCAGAAAGGAAACTAGAGTTCAGTTAGCTTGACATCAGTGGCTGGGAAGTTGTTGAAATCGAGTGTTAGGGATGAGATTACGGAATACCTGGAGGCACATGATAAGATAGGCAGAACTCAGCATGGTTTCCTGAAAGGAAAATCCTGCCTGACTAACCTACTGCAATTTTTTGAGGAAATTACAAGCAGGGTAGACAAAGGAGATGCAGTAGATGTGGTGTACTTGGATTTTCAGAAGGCCTTTGACAAGGGGCCACACATGAGGCTGCTTAACAAGATAAGAGTCCATGGAATTACAGGGGATCTACTAGCATAGGTGGAGCATTGGCTGATAAGCAGAAAACAGAGAATGGGAATAAAGGGATCTTATTCTGGCTGGCTGCCGGTTACCAGTGGAGTTCCACAGGGGTTGGTGTTGGGACCGCTGCTTTTTATGATGTATGTCAATGATTTGGACAATGGGATTAATGGATTTGTAGCTAAATTTGCCGATGATACAAAGATAGGTGGAGCAGTGGGTAGTGTTGAGGAAACAGAGAGCCTGCAGAGAGACTTAAGATAGTTTAGGGGAATGGGCAAAAAAGTGGCAAATGAAATACAATTTTGGAAAGTGTATGGTCATGCACCATGGTGGAAGAAATAAATGGGCAGACTATTATATAGATAGGGAGAGAATTCAAAATGCAGACATGCAAAGGGACTTGGGAGTCCTTGTGCAGGATACCCTAAGGTTAACCTCCAGGTTGAGTTGGTGGTGAAGAAGACGAATGCAATGCTGGCATTCATTTCTAGAGGTATAGAATATGAGAGCAGGGATGTGACGTTGAGGCTGTGTAAGGCACTCGTGAGACCACACTTGGAGTACTGTGTGCAGTTTTGGGCTCCCTATTTTAGAAAGGATAAATTTGGACATCAGAGAGGGTTCAGAGAAGATTCATGAGAATAATTCCAGGAATGAAAGGGTTACCATATGAGAAACGTCTGGCAGCGCTTGGGCTGTATTCCCTGGAGTTCAGGAAAATGAGGGGGGAATCTCATAGAAACATTCCAAATGTTAAAAGGCCTGAACAGATTAGATGTGGCAAAGTTACTTCCCTTGGTAGAGGAGCCTAGGACAAGAGAGTACAACTTCAGGATTGAAGGACATCCATTTAGAACAGAGAAGTGGAGAAATTACTTTAGCCAGAGGGTGGTAAATCTGTGGAACTTGTTGCCACGAGTGGCTGCGGAGGCCAAGTCATTGGGTGCATTTAAGGCAGAGATAGATAGGTTTTTGATTAGCCAGGGCATCTAAGGGTATGGGGAGAAGGCAAGGGAGTGAAGATGACTGGAAGAATTGGATCAGCCTGTGACTGAATGGCGGAGCAGACTCGATGGGCTGAATGGCCTACTTCTGATCCTATATCTTATGGTCTTATAAATGCAAGAAACTACAGAGCTATACACAACTGAGCATACATAGACACCAATAAACCCCCCAACCCCAAATCCATGAACTTTGTCTACACTTATAATGGCCTTGGTAAAGTAGCCAGCATAATAAAATATCCCACTCACCCTGGATATTCTCTTCTCCCCCTCCCCCACTGGGCAGAAGATATAAATGCATGAAAGCATGGTCTCAAGGACAGCTTCTATTCTATTGTTAAAAGACTATTTACTGGCTCCCTAGTAAGGTAAAATAGACTCTTGACCTCAGCATTTATCTCATTGTGACCTTGCACCTTATTGTCTGCCTGCAGCATAATTTTTCCTGTTGCTGTTACACTTTATTCTGTATTCTGTTATCCTTTTACCTTGCACTACCTCAACGTACTGTTGTAAGGAAATGATCTGTATGGAAGGCATGCAAAGCAAAGTTTTCTACAGTACTTTGGTACACGTGACAATAATAATCCAATTTACTATTTTATCGGTAAAGCTAAAAGACACAAGTTCAGCTGAGGGGGAAAAGGTTCAGAGTAGATATGAAGGACCTTCTTCATCCAGAGCGTGGTAAGTACTATACTTAGAATGCATTGGGTGAAAGAGTGGTTGAAGTTTTGTCCTTACCAGCACTTTATTAAATGCCTAGACCAGCACTTGAATCATTAAGGCATTGAAGGCCATGGGTCAAATGAACATAAGAACATAAGAAACAGGAGCAGCAGTAGGCTGTCTGGCCTGTCGAGCCTGCCCCACCATGTGATAAGATCATGGCTGATCTGTCCATAAACTCAGCTCCATCTCCCTGCTTTTTCCCCATAACCCTTAATTCCCTTACTATGTAAAAATCTATTTAACTGTATCTGAAATATATTTAGTGAAGAATCCTCAACTGCTTCCCTGGGCAGAGAATTCCACAGATTCACCACTCTCTGGGAAAAACAGTTTCTCCTCATTTCCGTCCTAAATCTTCTCCCCTGAATCTTGAGGCAATGCCCCCCAGTTCTAGTCTCACCTACCAATGGAAGCAACATTCCTACTTCTATCTTCTCTATCCCTTTCAAAATTTTGTATGTCTCTATAAGATCCCCTCTCATTCTTCTGAACTCCAGAGGTATAGTCCCAGGTGACTCAATCTCTCCTCATAGGTTAACCCCTTCATCCCTGCAATCAACCCAGTGAACCTCCTCTGCACTGCCTCCAAAGCCAGTATATCCTTCCTCAAATATGGAGACCAGAACTGCACAGTGCTCCAGGTGCAGCCTCACCAGTACCCTGTATATTTGCAGCATGACCTCCCTGCTCTCAAATTCAATCCCTCTAGCAATGAAGGCCAACATTCCGTTTGCCTTCTTAATAACCTGTTGTGCCTGCAAACCAACTTTCAGCGATTCATGAACAAGCACTCCCAAGTCCCTCCGCAGAACAGCATGCTGCAATCTTTCACCATTTAAATAATAATCTGCTTTTCTATTATTCCTTCCAAAGTCTTGCATTTACCAACGTTGTATTCCATCTGCCAGACCTTGGCCCACTCACTTAACCTATCTATATCCCTCTGCAGACTCTCCACATCCCCTGTACAATTTGCTTTTCCACTCAGTTTAACGTCATCAGCAAATTTTGCTGCGCTACACTCAGTCCCCTCGTCCAAATCATCAATGTAAAGGGTAAACAGCTGCAGGCCCAGCACCGACCCCTGCGGCACCCCACTCACCACTGACTGCCAACTGGAGAAACACCTATTTATACCAGCTTTCTGCCTTCTATTGGTTAACCAATCCACTATCCATGCCAATACACTTCCTCTGACTCCATGCATCCGTATCTTATTTATAAGTCTTTTGTGCAGCACCTTATCGAACGCCTTCTGGAAATCCAAGTATACGACATCCACCTGTTCCACTCTATCCACTGCACTCATTGTGTCCTCAAAGAACTCCAGTAAGTTTGTCAAACAGGACCTGCCCTTTCTGAATCCATGCTGCATCTGTCTAATGGAACTACTCCTTTCTAAATGTTTCATTATTTCTTCCTTAATGACAGCTTCAAGCATTTTCCCGACTACAGATGTTAAACTAGCTGGCCTATAGTTGCCTGTCTTTTGCCTACATTCTTTTCTAAAAAGTGGTGTGACATTTGCTGTCTTCCAATCCACTGGGACCTGCCCAGAGTCTAGAGAATTTTGATAAATGATGACTATAACCTCCGCCAATTCCTTCAGCACCCTGGGATGCATCCCATCAGGCTGGAAGATGTGATGAATAAGGAGGGTGTCCAGCAATGAACATACACAAGTTTGGTCAAACACTCCGTTTGCATGCTGTATGATTCTATGACTTCTATAGTAAATGCTGTTTGTTGAGGAACAGACAATCACCGACCTGCTTCCATTTTTGTATTGGCCATCAGCATTTGTCGCAGGTGCTTCAGTAGCCCTGGCCAGGTAAAGGTACTGAACTGCAAAGAAATGTCAGACATCTGTGGGATGTTCATCAAGCCTAGTAATTTATACTCTGGATGAGTTACCAAACTTTCCAGCAGATCACCTGTAGAAAGAAAATCGAAGAACGGTTGCTACCTTCAAGATAATAATTTATCAATAGTCACTACAGCAGGAGGACACTGAATCGATGCTGGCTCTGCTGATCGCTCTAGTTCAAAGTTAAAAGTAAATTTACTATCAAGTACTTTACACATATGTTACCAAATATATCCCTGGGATTCATTTTCTTGCAGGCATAACTCAATAAATCTATAATAGAATAATAATCATAACAAAATCAATGAAAGATCACTTTGGCATTTAACCAGTGTGCACAAAAAAACAAATTGTGGAAAAATAGAAAGATAGAAAGAGAATATTCAGAACATGAGATGAAGAGTGCTTGAAAGTGAGTCCATAGGTTGTGAGAACATTTTAACGATAGGGCAAGAAAAGATGAGTGAAGTTATCCCCTTTGGTTTAAGAGCCAGATGGCTGAGGGGTAAAACTGTTCCTGAACCATGTTTTGATCCATAGCCTTCTCTTCTGTCAAGGTGAGGCCACCCTCAGGGTGGAGAAGCAACACCTTATTTTCAATGGATACCCTCCTACTGATGGCATGAATATCGATTACTCCTTCTGGTGAACAAATACCCCCTCCCCTTCCATTCCTCACTCTGACCATTCACTTCTTCTCAATTGCCTATTACTTCCTCCGAGTCCCCTCCTCCTTCCCTTTCTTCTGTTGTACACTCTCCTCTCCTATCAGATTCCTTCTTGTCTAACCCTTGACCTTTCCCACCCACCTGGCTTCAGCTGGCACCTTCTGGGTAGTCTCTTTCCCCTCCCCTATTCAGGCATCTTTTCCCCCTCCTCATTCCTGAAATATCACTGTTTACTCTTGTTCATAGATGCTTCTCGACCTGCTGACTTCCTCCAGCATTTTGTGTGTGTTCCTGAACCTGGTAGTGTGACTCCATAGGACATAAGACCTCAGGACGAAGGAGCAGAATTAGACCATTTAGACCATTGAGTGTGCTCTGCCATTCTACCATGGCTGATCCCACAACTTACTCAACCGCATACACCTGCCTTCTCCCCATAATCTTGTTTTAAAAGGTTGCCCATCAATTTTGATGCTGTGCCCTCCAGTTCTGGACACCCCCACCATGAGAAACATCCTCTCTACATCCATCTCATTTAGTCCTTTCAACATCCGGCATGTTTCAATAAGATCCCCCAAAATTCTTCTAAATTCCAGTGAGTTCAGGCCCAAAGCTGCCAAATGCTCCTCCTATGTTAACCCCTTCATTCCCAGAATCATCCTCCTGAACCTCCTCTCGGCTCTTTCCAATGACAGTACATCCTGTCTGAAATATGGGACCCAAAACTGCTGACGATACTCGAAGTGTTGCCTGACTAGCCTCAGCATTAACTCTTTGCTTTTTATAATCTAGTTCCCTTGAAATGAATGCCAATATTGCATTTGCCTTCAGTAAGTGGCATCAACTGCCTCTCCTTTGTCCACCCTTTGTTACTTCCTCGAAGAACTCCAGCAGACTTGTCAAACAAGATTTCTCTTTACAGATTCACACTGGTTTTGACTTATTTTATTATTAGTGCCAAGTACCCTGAAACCTCATCCTTAATAATGGACTCATAACACTTTCTCAACCTCTGAGGTTAGGCTAACCGGCCTATAATTTCCTTTCTTTTGCCCTCCTCCCCTCTTAAAGAGTGGAGTGACATTTGCAATTTTCCATTCCTCCGGAACCATGCCAGAATCAGGTGATTCTCAACAGGTCATAACCAAAGCATCTGCTATCTCTTCAGTAACATCTTTCAGAATTCTTGGATGTAGTCCATCTGGTCCAGGTGACTTATCAACCTTAAGACCTTATAGTTTGCCTAGCACTTTTCTGTTTGTAATGGCAATGGCACTCACTCACTCATGGACATCTATCAACACTGTTAATGTCTTCAACAGTGAAGACTGATGCAAAGTTCATCTGCCATTTCTTTGACCCCATTACTCAACCTACAAATTAACCCTCTGGGTATCTTGCACAAGGTCTCCCAAGTCCCTTTGCACCTCTGATGTTTGAATTTTCTTCCCATTTAGAATAGTCTGCCCTTTTGTTCCTTTTACCAAAATGCTCTATCATACATTTCCCAACACCATATTCCATCTGCCACTTTCCCCCCATTCTTGCATTTGTCTAAGTCCTTCTGCAATTGCATTGCTTCCTCAGCACTAACTTTGTACCATTTGCAAACTTGACCACAAAGCCATCAGTTCCATTATCTAAATCATTAACAAACTGTCCCAAAACTGACCCCTGAGGAGCGTCACAAGTCACTGCCAGCCAACCAGAAAAGACCTCCTTTATTCCCACTTGATGCCTACTGCCTGTCAGCCATTCCTCTATCCATGCCAGAATCTATCCTGTAATGCCTGGGAATTTTATTTTGTTAAACAGCCTTGGAGAAGGAAGTTGGGAAGGACCCCTTGGGAAAAGGTTCCGAAGCATTCGGGCTCTCACGACCAGACTATGTAACAGTTTCTTCCCCCAAGCTATCAGACTCCTCAATACCCGAAGCCTGGACTGACACCTTGCACTACTGTCCTGTTTATTATTTATTGTAATGCCTGCACTGTTTTTGTGCACTTTATGCAGTCCTGTGTAGGTCTGTAGTCTAGTGTAGCTTTCTCTGTGTTGTTCTTTTTTACGTAGTTCAGTCTAGTTTTTGTACTGTGTCATATAACACCATGGTCCTGAAAAACGTCTCATTTTTACTATGTACTGTACCAGCAGTTATGGTCAAAATGACAATAAAAGTGACTTGACTTGAAATGTACAGAGGGATTTTGGAGTGGAAGCCCATAGCTCCTTGAAAGTAGAAAGTTTGCTGAGGGAGTTGTATGTATGTGGGAATGAACTACCAGGGGAAGTGGTTGAGATAGATCATAACAATATTTAAAATAAATTTGGGAAGTTACAGTACTGTGCAAAAATCAGGCACATATATAGCTGGGGTCCCTAAGACCTTTGCCAGATTTTAGATGTTTCAGAGAGGACAGGGAGGGAGGCAAAAGAGGGGGGGGTGTGGCACTGTTGATCAGAGATAGTGTAATGGCTGCAGAAAAGGTGGACATCATGGTGGGATTGCCTGCGGAGTCTCTGTGGATGGAGATTAGGAACACGAAGGGGTCAATAACTTTACTGGGTGTTTTTTATAGGCCACCTAATAGTACCAGGGATATCGAGGATCAGATAGGGAAACAGATCCTGGAAAGGTGTAATAACAGAGTTGTCATGATGGGAGATTTTAATTTCCCAAATATCAATTGGCATCTCCCTACAGCAAGGGGTTTAGATGGGGTGAAGTTTGCTAGGTGTGTTCAGAAAAGTTTCTTGACGCAGTATGTAGATAAGCTTACAAGAGGAGAGACTGTACTTGATTTGGTATTGGGAAATGAAACTGGTCAGGTGTCAGATCTTTCAGTGGGATAGGATTTTGGAAATAGTGATCATAATTCTATCTCCTTTACAATAGCATTGGAGAGAGATAGGAACAGACAAGTTAGAAAAGCATTTAATTGGAGTAAGGGTAATTATGAGGCTATCAGGCAGGAAATTGGAAGCTTAAATTTGGAACAGACATTCTCAAGGAAAAGTACGAAAGAAGTGTGGCAAATGTTCAGGGGATATTTGTGTGGAGCTCTGCATAGGTACATTCTAATGGGACAGGGATGTTTTGGTAGGGTACAGGAACCGTGGTGAAGAAAAGAAAAGCTTACAAAAGGTTCAGAGAGCTAGGTAATGTTAGAGATCTAGAAGATTATAAGGTTAACAGGAAGGAGCTTAAGAAGGAAACAACTTTATTATCTTTTTCTGCCTTCTCCCCTACATCTTCCCCTTCTCTATCACCTGCCTATCCATCCTCACACACTGCCTACTAGCTTTCTCTATTTGTGAACTAACCTCCTCTCCCCACCAACCATTCTAATTTAAAGTCTCTCCAGTAGCCTTAGCAAATCGCCCTGCCAGGATATTTGTCCCCCTAGGATTCAAGTGTAACCCGTCCTTTTTGTACAGGTCACACCTGCCCCAAGAGGTCCCAATGATCCAGAAACTTGAATCCCTGCCCCCTGCTCCAATCCCTCAGCCACGCATTTATCCTCCACCTCATTCCATTCCTACTCTCACTGTCGCGTGGCACAGGCAGTAGTCCCGAGATTACTACTTTTGCGGTCCTTCTTCTCAACTTCCTTCCTATCTCCCTATATTCTCCTTTCAGGGCTGCTTCCCTTTTCCTACCTATGTCATTGGTACCTATATGTACCACGACCTCTGGCTCCTCACCCTCCTACTTCAGGATATCCCGCACCCTGGCACCAGGGAGGCAAACTACCATCCGGGTCTCCTGATTGCTTCCACAGAAATGCCTATCTGACCCCCTAACTATTGAGTCCCCTATTACTACTGCCTTCCTCTTCCTTTCCCTACCCTTCTGAGCTACAGGGGCAGACTCTGGAGGCACGGGCACTGTTGCTTCCCCCAGGTAGGCTGCCCTGCCAACAGTACTCAAACAGGGGTATTTATTGTCAAGGGGTACAGCCACTGGAGTACTCTCTAGTACCTGACTCTTCCCCTTCCCCCTCCTAACTGTGACCCACCTGTCTGCCTCCCGTGGCCCTGGTGTGACCACCTGCCTGTAACTCCTCTCTATCAACTCCACACTCTCCCTGACCAGACGAAGATCATCGAGCT
Organism: Hemitrygon akajei; assembly: GCF_048418815.1. Taxonomy (NCBI): domain Eukaryota; kingdom Metazoa; phylum Chordata; class Chondrichthyes; order Myliobatiformes; family Dasyatidae; genus Hemitrygon; species Hemitrygon akajei. The sequence goes on along the minus strand of NC_133134.1, from coordinate 174,186,823 downwards.
GCAACTCCAGTTCCCTAACATGGTCCCTTAGGATCTGCAGCTCGGCGCACCTGGCACAGATATGGACGTCCAGGAGGCTAGGAGACTTGGGAAATGAGAAGGGGTGCATGGGGTTCTTCATAATGCTGTTTCCTTAGCGGATGCAGCATGTAGTGTAAATGTCCATGATGGCGGGAAGAGAGACTCCGATGATCTTCTCAGCTGACCTCACTATCCGCTGCAGGGTCTTGCTATCCGAGAAGGTGCAATTTCCGAACCAGGCAGTGATGCAGCTGCTCAGGATGCTCTCAATACAACCCCTGTAGAATGCAATGAGGATGGGGGGGGTGGGAGATGGACTTTCTCCAGCCTTCGCAAGAAAGTAGAGACACTGCTGGGCTTTCCTTGCTATGGAGCAGGTGTTGAGGGACCAGGTGAGATTCTCTGTCAGGTGAACACCAAGAAACTTGGTGCTCCTTACGATCTCTATCGAGGAGCCGTCGATGTTCAGCGGGGAGTGGTCGCTCCGTGCCTGGCCACACATTTTAATTCCACGTCCCATTCCCATTCTGATATATCTATCCATGGCCTCCTCTACTGTCAAAATGAATCCAAACTCAGGTTGGAGGAACAACACCTTATATACCGGCTGGGTAGCCTCCAACCTGATGGCATGAACATTGACTTCTCTAACTTCCGTTAATGCCCCTCCTCCCCTTCTTACCCCATCCCTGACATATTTAGTTGTTTGCCTGTTCTCCATTCCCCCCCCCCTTCTTTCTTCCGAGGCCTCCCGTCCCATGATCCTTTCCCTTCTCCAGCTCTGTATCACTTTCGCCAATCACCTTTCCAGCTCTTAGCTTCATCCCACCCCCTCCGGTCTTATCCTATCATTTCACATTTCCCTCTTTCCCCACTACTTTCAAATCTCTTACTATCTTTCCTTTCAGTTAGTCCTGACGAAGGGTCTCGGCCCGAAACATCAACAGTGCTTCTCCTTATAGATGCTGCCTGGCCTGCTGTGTTCCACCAGCATTTTGTGTGTGTTGTTTGAATTTCCAGCATCTGCAGATTTCCTCGTGTTAACAATCTCTTTTGTTTTGTTCACATTAAGAGACAGGTTGTTGGCTCTACACCAGTCCATTAGCTGCTGCACCTCCTCTCTGTAAGCTGACTCGTAGTTCTTGCTGATGAGACCCACCATGGTCGTGTCATCGGCGAACGATGATATGGTTCGAGCTGTGTGTTGCAGTACAGTCGTGGGTCAGCAGAGTGATCAACAGTGGACTGAGCACGCAGCCCTGGGAAGCCCCCGTGCTCAGTGTGATGGTGTTGGAGATGCTGCTCCCGATCCCGACTGACTGAGGTCTCCCAGTCAGGAAGTCTAGGCTCCAGTTGCAGAGGGAGGTGTTCAGGCCCTGTAGGCTCAGCTTTCTCTCTTAAAGGGTTCTACCATTTACTGTACACTTTCCTCTTACATTTGACACTCCAATCTGCAAACCTTCACACTTGCCATATTAAACTCCATCTGCCATTTTCTACCCAAATTTACCATTTGCCTATATCCTGCCAAATCCTTTACTGTCCACAATTCTGCCAAATTTTGGGTTGCTTGAAAATTATGAATCAGCCCACTTTACATTTTTGACAACATAATTTATATACATCACAAGCAACAGATTACACAGCATTGATACTTGCAGAAAACTTCCAGTCACAGACCCCACTCAAAATTACACCCTTCCCACCTCTACCCTTTGTTTTCTACAGCCAAGCCAATCTTGGATTTAATCTGCTAAATCTGTATAGATCCCATATGCATTAATCTTCAGGATCAGTCTACAATAAGATACTTCGCTGAAAGTTTTACTTAAGTCCACATAGACATCTTCCCCTGCCCTCCCCTTGTCAATTATCTTTATAACACCACATGACATAGGAGAAGAAATAGGCCATTTGGCCCATCGAGTCTGCTGCACTATTCAATCATGGCTGATCCTTTTTTCTGCTCCTTAGCTCCGCTCCCTGGCCTTCTTCCCTTTGATACCGTGTCCAATAAAGAACCAATCAAGCTCTGCCTTAAATACACCCAATGACCTAGTCTCCACAACTAGCTATGGAAAGAAATTCCACAAGTTCACCATCCTCTCTGTATTTGTTTTAAATGGATGCCCCTCTATCCTGAGGCTGTGACCTCTTATCCAAGACTCCCCCACCATGGGAAACATCCTTTCTACATTTATTCTGTCCAGGCCTTTCAACATTCGAAAGGTTTCAATGAGATCCCCCCTCATCCTACTAAATTCTAGTGAGTACAGATCCAGAGCCATCAAACGTTCCTCATATGGTAACACTTTCAGTCCCAGAACCTCTCTTGTGGACCACCTCTGAACCTCTCCAATGCCAGCACAACGTTTTTTTAGGTGAGGTGGCAATTTAGATTGACGGGTTTACTATACACCGTCAAGATAGCTTTATAGTCTCTCAAAAGCAGAGATGGAGGAGTATGCTTCATGATCAACTCCTCTTGGTGCACCAGTACCTAAGAAAAATAATGTGAGCTGCCTTAATGACTATCGCCCAGCAGCACTGACATCTACAGGGTTGAAATGTTTTGAGAGGTTGGTCATGACTAGACTGAACTCCTGCCTCAGCAAGGACCTGGACCCAATGCAATTTGCCTATTGCCACAATAGATCAAAGACAGATGCAATCTCAATGGCTTTTCACACGGCCTTAGACCACCTGGACAATACAAACACCTGTGTCAGGATGCTTTTCAGCAATTATAGCTCAGCATTTAACACTATAATTTCCATAATCCTGATTGAGAAGTTACAGAACCTGGACCTCTGTACCTCCCTCTGCAATTGGACCTTCAACTTCCTAACCCGAAGATCAGTCTGTGCGGATTGACAATAATATCTCCTCCTCACTGATGATCAACACTGGTACACCTCAGGGGTGTGTGCTTAGCCCACTGCTCTACTCTCTCTATACCCATGACTATGCGGCTAGGCATAGCTCAAATACCATCTATAAATTTGCTGATGATACAACCATTGTTGGTAGAATCTCAGATGGAGACAAGAGGGCACACAGGAGTAAGATATACCAACTAGTGGAGCGGTGTCACAGCAACGATCTTGCACTCAACATCAGTAGGACAAAAGAGCTGGGTTGTGGAGTTCAGGAAGGGTAAGCTGAAGGAACACAAACCAATCCTCATAGAGGGATCAGAAGTGGAGAGAGTGAGCAGTTTCAAGTTTCTGGGTGTCAAGATCTCTGAGGACTAAACCTGGTCCCAACATATTGACGCAGCTATAAAGAAGGCAAACAGCGATTATACTTCGACAGGAGTTTGAAGAGATTTGGTATGTCACAAATACACTCAAAAACCTCTATAGATGTACCGTGGAGAGCATTCTGACAAGCTGCATCACTGTCTGGTATGGGAGGGGCTACTGCACAGGACTGAAAGAAGCTAAATGTAGTCAGCTCCATCTTAGGCATTAGCCTACAAACTACCCAGGACATTTTCAAGGAACTGTGTCTCAGAAAACCAGTGTCCATTATTAGAGACCTCCAGCACCCAGTGCATGCCCTTTTCTCACTGTTACCATCAAGTAGGAGGTACAGAAGCCTGAAGGCACACACTCAGCGATTCAGGAACAGCTTCTTCCCTTCTGCCATATGATTCCTAAATGGACATTGAACCAGTGAACACTACCTCACTTTTTAAATACATATTATTTCTGTATTTTACTATTTTTAATCTTCAATAAATGTATACTGTAATTGGTTCATTTATTTATTCTTCTAGATTATGTATTGCATTGAACTACTGCTGCTAAGTTAACAAATTTCACAACACATGTTGGAGATAATAAACCTATTCTGATAACTGATCTCAATGCTCAAGGTGATGCCTCACCAGTGCATTATAAAGCCTGAGCATCACGTCAATGCTCTTGTATTCTAGACCTCTTGAAATGAATGCTAACATTGCATTTGCCTTCCTCACCACTGACTCTACCTGCAAGTTGACCTTTAGGGTATTCTGCACAAAGACTCTCAAGTCCGTTTCCATCTCAGATTCCTGGATTTTCTCCCCGTTTAGAAAATAGTCCACACATTTATTTGGATGTGGAAACTGTAGAAAGGGTGCAGAGGAGAGCTACAAGGATGTTGCCTGGATTGAGGAGCATGAGGAGAATAGGTTGAGTGAACTTGAACTTTTCTCCTTGGAGCAGTGGAGGATGAGAGGTGACACGATAAAGGTGTATAAGAAGATGAGAGGCATCGATGGTGTATTGCCCTTTATTCAACTACAATACTGATACATGTGAATTAAGCTTCTCCTGCTCAAACTGTAGTATGAATTCAATCATATTATAATCAGTACCTCCTAAGGGTTCCTTTACATTAACCTCCCCAATAAGATCTGGGTTATTACACAACACCCAATTTAAGATAGCCTTTCCCTGAGTAGGCTCTAGCACAAGCTGCTCTAAAAAGCCATCTTGTGGGCATTCAATAAATTCCCTGTCTCGCGATCCAACACCAATCTACTTGCATGTTGAAATCCCTCATTACAATTGTGACATTACCCTTATTACATGCCCTTATCAGCTCCCTCTGCAATCTCAACCCTACATCTTGGCTACTAATTGGAGGCCTATTACGATTCCCATAATTGCAGTTTCTTAACTCCACCCAAATTCTCTGACCATCACCTCCTTCTATAGACGGAATTCCATCTCTTACCAACAGAAACACACCACCTCCTATGCCTTCCTGTCTATCCTTTTGATATGAAGTACATCATTTGATTTTAAACTCCCAATTATGACCTTCCTTCAACCATGACTTAGGGATGCTACAACGTCATACTGACCAACCTCTTGCACCAGGAGTTCACCCACCTTCTTCTGAATACCTGTATCTAAATACAGCAGCTTCAATCCTGCATTCTTCGCCCTTTTGAATTTTGCCTCCGAGGTACAATTTACTGTCTGATACAATATTGTCTGTATTTGTACCCTATCATTGGCTTGTCCTTCCTTACATTCATGTTACACCCATCATCTACTTGTAAACCTGCTGGCTCCTCCTCAGCTCTATCATATTGGTTCCCATCCCCTCATCATATTAGTTTAAACCACTCTCAACAGCTTTAGCACGAGTCTTAAGGCTCGTGTATCTTCCTGATGGCAGCAGCAAGAAGAAAGCATGACCTGGGAGGTGGGGATCTCTGATGATGCATGCTACTTTCCTGCGACAATGTTTCATGTTGATGCGCTCAATGATTGGGAGGGCTTTACCCTTAATGGACTGTGCTGTATCCACTTCATTTGTAGAATTTTGTACAACTTTTTGTACAAGGGCATTGGTTTTTTCATACCAGGCCATAATGCAGCCAGTCAGTATACTCTCGACCACACATCTATAGCAGTTTGTGGAAGTTTTAGATGTCATACCGAGTCTCCATAAACTCCTAAGGAAGTAGAGATATTGCTGTACATTTTTCACACATTCTAGCCCACAACAGGTCCTCTGAAATAATAACATAGAGAATTTTAAATTGCTGACTGTCTCCACCTCAGATCCTCCAATAAGGATCATGGACCTATAGTTCCCTTCTCCTGAAGGCAACAATCAGCTCTTTGGTCTTGTTGATATTGAGTAAGAGGTTATTTTTACGGCCCCACTCAGCCAGAATTTCAATCTCCTTCTTTATGCTGACTTATTATTCGGACTATGACAGTGACATCAGCAAAGTTGAAGATGGCATTGCAGCTGTGCTAACTCACACAGATGTAAGTGTAAAGGGAGTAGAGCAGGGAGCTAAGCACCTATCCCTGTGGAGGATATGTGCCGATAGAGAATGTGCAGGAGATGTTGTTGCCAATCCAAACTGACTGGAGCCTGCAAGTATGGAAATCGAGAATCCAATTGCACAAGGAGGTAGGTATTGAGGCCAAGGTTTTGGAGCTTATTGATTAGTTTTGAGGAGATGATGGTATTGAATGGCAGTCGATAAAGAGCAGGGTTGAGTAACGAGCTAATGAGATGGCATCTGCTGTGGACCTGTCTTACTGGTAGGTAATTTGGAGCAGATCCAAGTCACTTCTCAGCCAGTTGATACATTTCATCACCAACCTCTCAAAACACTTCATCACTGTGGATGTAAGTACAATGTGGAGAACAGTCATTTAGGCAGGTTACATTTTCCTTAGGCACTGACATAACTGAAGCCTGCTTGAAGCAGGTGGGTACCTCAGACAGCCAAAGCAAAAGTTTAAAGATCTCAGTGAATACTCCAGTCAGCACAGGTTTTTTTGTACTGGGCCAGATACCCCATCTGGGTCGGATGCTTTTCGTGGGTTCACCCTCCTGAAGGTTGCTTGCATGCCAACCTCAGAGGCTAACATCACAGGATCATCAGTGGATGTGGGAGTTGAATTAAGGAGCTGGAATTAAGGAGATTGAGAGGGGATCTGATTGCAACATATAAGATTATTAAGGGATTGGACAAGATAGAGGCAGGAAATATGTTCCAGATGCTGGGAGAGTCCAGTACCAGAGGGCATGGTTTGAGAATAAGGGGTAGGTCATTTAGGACAGAGTTAAGGAAAAACTTCTTCTCCCAGAGAGTTGTGGGGGTGTGGAATGCACTGCCTCGGAAGGCAGTGGAGGCCAATTCTCTGGATGCTTTCAAGAAGGAGCTAGATGGGTATCTTATGGATAGGGGAACCAAGGGATATGGGGACAAGGCAGGAACCGGGTATTGATAGTAGATGATCAGTCATGATCTCAGAATGGTGGTGCAGGCTTGAAGGGCCGAATAGTCTACTTCTGCACCTATTGTCTATTGTCTATTGATCGTCAAAGCAAGCTTTGAAGACGTTGACTCATCTGGAAGCCAGGACTCACTTCCAGAAGAGTCGCCCATGTCACTTGCTAAGAGGTGATAATATTCAAGCCCTGCCACAACTGTCGAGCATCCTTTGTTGATTCGAGTTTAGACCGGAATTACCACTTCACCCAAGATGGATTTCCAGAGACTGTACCTGGACTTCCTGTAACTTTCTTGGTCACCAGACTTGAATGCCTCTGATCTGGCCCTCAGTAGGTTGTGCATCTCATGGTTGAACGAGGGCTTCAGGCCGGGGAAGACTGAATGATTATGACTATAGTGTACTCAGTCAGTTAGTCCAATATCCACATAACCCTTCAAGTTCCTACCCAAAACCAGTACACCCTCATACGCAGCAAAATTCAGGTCATTACCATCACTGCATTAAAGCATACTTCCTCACATCCTACCTGCATGTTATACCAAAAGCCTTAAACCACTGACCTCTAATCCTTGTAGTCACTTAATGGGGACAGATTTTCTTTGAGAAATTTATATAAGAATGTCAAAATCATTGCACCTTCCTTCAATCTCCTTTGCTCCGAGGACAGAAACTCAAGCAGTTCTTCTTTTCTTAAGTGAGGTGATGACAAATACATACAACATTCCTTTTAAAATGTATTTATACTCAGTGGCCACTTTATTTAGGTACACCTTCTCATTAATGCAAATACCTAATCAGCAAATCACGTGGCAGCATATAGTCAACAGGTTCAGTTGTTGCTCAGATCAACATCAGACTGGGGAAGAAATGGGAAGGTACGAACTGTACAAAAAGTACAGGTCACACCTGAATCCAAGGGGTCCAATATCCTTGCGGGCAAGTTTGCGAGAGTAGGTCCGGAGGGTTTATACTAATTTGGCAGGGGAATAGCAACCAGAGTGATAGTGCTGAGGGTGAGGTCATTGGTTGTCAAACAATGGCAATGTGTAGTGAGACTCCTAGAAAGGAGAGGCTGATGACAGGGCAAAATTGCAGTCAATAGGATGAGTTGCAATGTAAAAGATGGACAAAATCAAAAATGTTGGATACAGGTCTAAAGGTATTATATTTGAATGCATGCAGTATACGGAATAAGGTGTATGAACTTGCAGCACAGTTACAGATTGGCATGTATGATGTTGTAGGCGTCCCCGAATCATGGCTGACAGAGATTATAGGTAGAAGCTTAATGTCCAAGGATACACTTTGTATCAATAGGACAGAGGTGGCGTGGCTCTGTTGGTAAAAAATGAAATCAAATCATTAGAAAGAGCCAACAAAAAAAGTGTTGAATCGCTATGAGTAGAGCTAAGGAACTAAAAGGGTAGAAGGAGCACTGTTCATAGCCCTCCATATCCCTACTACCTATATACCTATCCAAACTTCTCTCAAACATTGAAATCGAGATCGCATGCACCACTTATGCTGGCAGCTCATTCCACACTCTCACAAACCTCTGACTGAAGATTTTCCCCCTCATGTTCCCCTTAAACTTTTCACCCTTCACTCTTAACCCATAGCCTCTGGTTGTAGTTCCACCCATCCTCAGTGAAAGTAACACCTGCTTGCTTATTGCAATTTAGTTCAAATTTCCATGCAGAATTGGTCTAGTTGCCCTCATTTACCCTGACAAAGGAGAGTGGCATGAAAAAAAGCATAAAGAAATAGTTGAGCATGGAACATTTGGAACAACAGCATTCATGTGGATGGTTACTTCTCAGGAAATAGTCACTTCATCTATTGAAAAGTTATACACTTCTCTGAAACATTCAGATCTTATGTAATTTTGAATCGTTGGAAAACTTTTTTCACCTAACTAATACCAGTAACTGTTGAAAAAGTGTACTTGAGAATAGGATGGGTAGGGATTGGGAAATGATTGTCTCTTGCTTCTGATGAATAACTTTAAATATAAAACAAGGCATTTTTAACATTATCTGATGTATACAGATACAACAATTGATTATTTTGAAAAATACCTAATCAATTAGTTTCATTAATATTTGTACAATTTAAGAATGATCTCTTCTGCAGATGCAAGCCTTAAATTATGTTCTTTCTTATTAATCCTTGCGGAAATATAGATATGCCTATTGTTTTTATTTTTGCTTACATAATTTAGTGCATTTTACAAATCAACAAAATTATATTGTGAACAATGCAATCTTACTTTAAATGCTGAATCAAGAGCTAGTTATCTGGATTCATAAAGCCACATCAGATTTATTGGCTCTGATGTTTCTGGATATCAGAAATCAGCTTTTTTTGTAGGGAAACTGGGAAAAACAAATTCTGAAAAGTTCAAACACAGAATGTGCACAGAGATGAGCACAGCTCCAGCAAAAAAAGGTACAGCACAACTTATTACTTTAACCTTTAAAATATATTGCTGTAGTTATTCAGCTGCTGAAACCTAAAGACTTTAGCAGACCTTTTTCTAAGCAGAGATCAGCAGATGAATAGAAATAACTTTTGCACAAATGGAATGAGATGGGGACTGACGAGCCAGGTACATACATAAATTCATGTGATCAAAGCTGATTGTGAATAAGGACATGTGAGAAATGTATTGCCTTATGACCCTGATCAGAGTTATATACAGACCCCCAAACAGTAGTATGGATGTGGCCTACAAATTACAATGGGAGATAGAAAATGCATGCCCAAAGGGCAATTTTACAATAGTCATGGTGGATTTCAATATATTGGGAAAATCAGGTTGACAATGGATCCTAAGAGGGGAACTTCTTGAGTGCCTATGAGATAGCTTTTTAGAGCAGAAATTCTGGGTTGATTATTGTGCAAGGTAACGGGAATTGATTAAAGAGCTTAAGGCAAAAGAACGCTTAGGGCTGGTGATTGTAAGATGATCAATTCACCCTGAAATTTGAGAAGGAGAAGCTAAAGTCAGATGTATCAGCATTACAGTGGAGTAAAAGGAGTTCTGCATGCAACCCAGAAGGCACAGGATATATACATTTCAAAGAGGAAGAAATAGTCTAAGGGCAAAATGACATTACCTTGGCTAACAAGAGCAAATAAAAGCCAAAGAGAGGGCATATAATAGAGCAAAAATTAGTAAGAAGTTAGAGGATTGGAAAGTTTTGAAAAACCAACAGAAGGCAACTAAACAATCAATTAAGGAAATGATGGAATACATAAGTAAGCTAGCCAGTAATATTAAAGAGGATATCAAGAGTTTCTTCGGATACATAAAATGTAAAAGAGAGGCAAAAATAGATATTAGACCACTGGAAAATGATGCTGGAGAGGTAGTAATGGGGAACAAGGAAATGGTGGACAAACTGAATAAGTATTTTGCGTCAGTCGTCACTGTGGAAGGCAATAGCAATATGGTGAAAGTTCCAGAGTGTCAGGGGTCATACGTGTGTGAAGTTGCCCTTACTAGGGAGAAGGTTCTTGGGAAACTTAAAGGTCTGAATGTGGATAATTCACCTGAACCATATGGTGTACACCCCAAGGTTCTGAAGGAGATGGCTGAAGAGATTGTGGAAGCATTAGTAATGATCTTTGAAGAATCCCTAGATTCTGGAATGGTTCTAGAAGACTGTAAAATTGCAAATGTCACTCCACTCTTCAAGAAAGGAGAGAGGCAGAAGAAAGGAAATTATAGGCCAGTTAGTCTGACCACAGTGTTTGGAGATGTTGCAGTCGATTGTTAAAGATATAGTTTTTGGGGTATTTGAAGGCACATAATAAAATAAGATGTAGTTAGCATGGTTTCCTCAAATGAAAATCTTGCTTGACATATCTGTTGGAATTCTTTGAAGAAATAACAAACAGGATAGCTAGTTGATGTGGGTACTTGGATTTTCAGAAGGCCTTTGACAAGGTGCTGCACATGAGGCTGCTCAACAGTTAAGAGCGCATGGTATTACAGGGAAAATTCTAGCATGGATAAAGCAGTGGCTGATAGGCAGGAGGCAAAGAGTGGGAATAAAGGGAGCCTTTTCTGGTTGGTTGCCAGTCACTAGTGGGTTTCCACGGGGCATGAGTTGGGATCACTGCTTTTACGTTATATGTCAATGACCTGGATGTTGCAAAGTTTGTGGACAATATGAAGACAGGTAAAGGGGCAAGTAGTTTTGAGGTAGTAGAGAGACTACAGAGAGACACAGATAGATTAGGAGAATGAGCAAAGGAGTAGCAGATGGAATACAGTGTTGGAAAGTGTATGGTCATGCACTTTGGTAGAAGGAATGAAAGGGTAGAGTATTTTCTAAATGGAAAGAAAATTCAAAAATCTGAGGTGCAAAGGGACTTGGGAGTCCTTGTGCAGGATTCCCTAAAATTAAACTTGCAAGTTGAGTCAATGGTGAAGAGGGCAAATGCAATGCTGGCATTCATTTCAAGAGGGCAAGAACATAAAAACAAGGATGTAATTCCACTTCCCATTCCCATTCCGATAGGTCCATCCATGGCCTCCTCCACTGTTGCAATGAGGCCACACTTAGGTTGGAGGAACATCACATTATATTCCGTTTGAGTAGCCTCCAACCCGATGGCATGAACATTAATTTCTCTAACTTCTGGTAATGCCCCAACTCCCCACCTTTCTCCATTCCCCATCCCCTTTTCCCTCTCTCATCTTATCCTCTTGCCCTCCTGTCGCCTCCCTCTGCTGCTCCTCTCCCATTTTTCTTTCTTCCATGGTTTCTGTCTTGTTCACCAATCAACTTCCCAGCTCTTTACTGCTTCCCTCCCCCTCCAAGTTTCACCCATCACCTGGTGGTTCTCTCTCCCCTCCCCTCCACTTTTTAAATCTACTCTTCAGCCTTCAGACTGTACTTTCTGCCATAGCTGTTGCCTGGCTTCCTGAGTCCCTCCAGCATTTTGTGTGTGTTAATGTAATGTTTTGGGCCCCTTATCTTAGAAAGGATGTACTGAAACTGTAGAGGCTTCAAAGAAGGTTCATGAAAATGATTCTAGGATTGAACAGTTCATCATATGAAGAGCAGTTGGTGGCTCTGAGCCTGTATTCACCAGAATTCAGAAGAACAAGGGGCAACCTAAACGAAACCTATCAAATGGTGAAAAGCCTCAATAGAGTGGATGTTCAGATGATGTTTCATATGGTGGGAGAGTCTAGGACCAGAAGACACAGCCTTAGAATAGAGGGGTCCTTTTAGAAAGAAGATTTGGAGGAATTTCTTTGGCCAGAATGGTGAATCTATGGGATTCAAGCCACAGGCAGCCTTGGAGGCCAGACCTTTACGTATATTTATGGCTGAGGCAGACAGATTCTAGATTGGTCAGGGCATAAAGGGATATGGGGAGAAGGCAGGAGATGGAGGCTAAGAGGAAAAATGGATCAGCCATGATGAAATTGGGGAGTAATTCAATGGGTCAAATGCCTAATTCTGCAACTACACCTTATAGTCTAAGTGACTTTGACCATTGGTGCCAGATGGGGTGGATTGAGCATCTCAGAAACTGCTGATCTTCTGGGATTTTCATGCACATCAGTCTCTAGAGTTTACAGAATGGTGTGAAAAAATCATCCAGTGATCACAGTTCTGTGGGTGAAAATACCTTGTTAATGAGAGAGGTCAAAGGAGAATGGCCAGACTGGTTCAAGCTGACAGGAAGACGACAGTAACTCAAATAACCATGAGTTACTACAGTGGTGTGCAGAAGAGCATCTTGAACACACAATCCATTGAACCTTGAAGGGGATGGGCTACAAGAGTACCGGACTATGAACTTGCACTCAGTGGCCAGGATGTACCTAATAATGAGGCCACTGAGTGTATGTATAAAATGTCTTTGCATTTTCCTTAATCCAACCCACCAAAGATATTTCATGGCCCATTTTGTTTCTGCTAAAGTTCTTTCCTGTTTCATTTACATGTCTGATTTCAGCTTAGGAAATGTCATATTCATTTCTCTTTCTTTTGACTAAATTTACAACATCCAAAGTTCATTATCTTCCCATCATAAAACTTGCAATCTTTAGTAAAAAATACTCATTGTCTGATTATAAAGGTACCACAAACAATGAAACTTGGGGAAAGGAACAAATGGAAAAGTACACAATTTAAAACTGGTAGATTTCTCTTACCAAGAGGATTTGAACTATATTCTGTTGCATGCAGCCTGGTGCATGCTGGCTGCAAGACACTTGCAAGTTGATGAGCAATTACTTTGTTCACATCTGTGAAGGAGATCTGTTTTATATTCATTAGCTGCGAACAAATCCTGTGAATTATGTCATTCTCATGAATGAGTAGTGCATCAGATGACTGATACAAGTGAGACAATGTCAGCACTGTGTTGTAATTCTGGACAATTACCTGAAAAAGAAAATTCTTCTTAAGCAATAGTGAAATGTAATAACACAAAATGCCTACAAGATCCCTACTGGCTGTAATTACCCTTCCGCATTATGTTACCCTAGTGGAACATCCCTTTGATTATCCCATTGTTGCACTTTAGCAGAACCAACCAGGTCTTACACAGTGAACAGTAGGGCACTGAAGAGTGGTGCAGAACATGGGATCTGGGAATACAGGTCCATAATTTATTGAAAGTGACGTCACAGGTAGATAAGGTCGTAAAGAGAGCTTTTGGCACTTTGGCCTTCATAAATCAAGGTACTGAGTACAGGAGATGGGATGTTATGTTGAAGTTGTATAAGACATTGGTGAGGCCTAATTTTGAGTAAGTTGTGTAGTTTTAGTCACCTACCTACAGGAAAGATATTAATAAGATTGAAAGAGTACAGAGAAAATTTATGAGGATGTTGCTGGGACTGGAGGACCTGAATTATAAGGAAAGATTAAATAGTTAAGGTCTTTATTTCTTGGAATGTAGAAGATTGAGGGGACATTTGATAGTGGTATACAAAATTATTAGGGGTATAGATAGGGTAAATGCAAGCAGGCTTTTTCCACTGAGGATGGGTGAGACTACAACTAAAGGTCATGGGTTAAAGGTGAAAGGTGAAAAGTTTAAGGGGAACAGGAGGGGCAAATTCTTCACTTAGAGGGTGGTGAGAGTGCGGAATGAGCTGACAGTGCAAGTGGTGCACGTGAACTTGATTTCAACGTTTACGAGAACCCTGGATAGGTACACTGATAGTAGGGGTACGGAGGGCTATAGTCCCAGTGCAGGTTGATGGGAGTAGGCAGTTTAAATGGTTCAGCATGAACTTTTCTATGACTCTGTTAGAATATTCTCATATAATGTTGGACCATCCCATTCCCTGGTGCATTATCAAGTACCCTTGAATCAAGTTTGCAAAATAACTGATGCCCTTTGTTGTATTATCTTCTAGCGGCTACAATAAACTTCCTTTGTTACCTCATGACGTGTCTTGCTGCCTTGTCCCACCTATAATTTAACTTACCGTAGATGTCGGATTATAAGCCGCTACTTTTTTCCCACGCTTTGAACAGCTTTGAACACTGCGGCCTTTACTACGGTATGGCTAATGCATGATTTTTTTTCATGCCGCCAAAAACATTTTGCCTCGTAACAGTAGACCAATAAAATTGATGAGTAGTTCACAGAGGTCCAATGAAATTGTACGATAAATCAAGCGCACTTTCACAATTAAATTATTGTAAATCAGTCGTTTGTACTCACCCTCATCAACATGGAAAACACTCGAAGCATTGTGCTGCCTTTATGGCAGTTATTTAGTTTATAATATTTTCGCTTAGTAATTCATTTGTTAGTATTTTCTAGTTGAATAAAGTATCTATCTATCTATTTGTTTTCTGTACATCCCGGGATACTATGACATCACATCCGGTTTTGCCGCGTCTTGTGGGAAATACCGGTTTGCGATAAACGGGAAGGTGGGGGGGAGCACATTAGCCGAGCACATTACCCGAGCGAAAACGCTGCTTTTAAGTTAAAGGCGATCAATAACTTTTCCTGGTAGGCTGCAGTATATATTTTTTTACGTCGTTAGGAGATATTGGAATGTTGTTCGTGCACTGTTCAGTAAAAAAGTATATGCAACGTAATTTGTGTGTTACCGATACGTATGTATATTTAAAAGTAGCCGCGTTACAGGCACGGTTCGAAAAAAAAGCATTTGCAATATGTATTTGTTTATGTTACCATACGGATTTAATTAAAAGTTAAAAAATCCTCACGTGTAATATCTTTCTGTGTAAATATCTCATATTATAACGTGGGACACCTGCGGCCTAAAATCCGGTGCGGCTTGTACAAGTACAAAATTGATTTTCTTTCTAAAATTAGAGCCAGCGGCTTTTAATCAGGTGCGCTCTGTAGTGCGAAATCTACGGTAATTTGACATACAGCATGGAACAGGCCTTTGGACCCTATGATCCAATTTACCATTTTAACACTAACCTAGTCACAGGACAATTTACAATGACCAATTAACCCACCAACCCATATGTCTTTGGGATGTGGAAGGAAACCAGATCGCTGGATGCAACCCACATGGTCACAGAGAGAACATAAAAACTCCTTACAGATGGTGCCAGAATTGAAGTTCAAGCTCCAATGCCCCGACCTGTAATAACATCACACTAATTACTACACAACCCTAATTTTAGAGTTCCAGTTGTAAGACCCACTAACATTTCTATTGTTTTAATATTGCTTCAAGCCTATCAAGAATATGATATAACCTGCTAAGTTCACCTCTCATTTTACTAAATTGAAGAGAGTCTAAATCTAGTCTGCATAAATTCCTCGCTTATGACAAATCCGTCAGTCAGGGTAGTACCATAGTACACCAGATGTGTAGCTGACTCACAGCATTAACAGCACAGATTTGATCCTGACCTCTAGAACAGAGGTTCCCAACCTGTCATAAAAAAGTTTGGGAACCCCTGCTCTTAGAACAAGCTGTGTGGAGCTCTGTGATCATGTGAGTTTGCTCTGGGTTTTCCAGTCACTCTACATTCCAATGCAGTGCTAGCTGTTTGGATAATTGGCAATATGAATTGAATTGAATTTTGGTTTATTGTCATTTAGAAACCACAACTGCAATGCAGTTAAAAAATGAAACGACTTTTGAATCACCCCATAGTCAATGGTTGGTGGGAGATTCAAGGGGTGGTAATGGGAAAGTGCAACAGAATAGATTACTGTGAAGCAAGAGTATTGAGAGCATTGCCTTGAGGACCAGCATTGACTTCATGTGCTAAAGGCCTCATAATTGGAAGCTAGAATAGTACAGCATATATTACAAAGGAAAATAGCTTAACAGTTAAACAGTGATTAAACAACTCAAATATTTTTACACTTTTGTGATCACTTTCAAAATTTTTGTAATTCCATGCTTTTTTGTATTACAAAAACATTGCTGTAAGTAACAAATGTGCTCAGCTCAGTGAAAACTACCCATTACAGGAACACAAAGAAAATGAAAATATGACCTGGATTCCAAATAGAATAAGTTTTGAATAAGTAACAGATGGATACAACTTATATGACTAATGCAATGTGTTAGAATTGCAGATCTTCAACAGTCGTATTTAAACAGCTCCGAGGGATTGTGAATGAGTTACTTTCATTTGGGTTTTGTGGATTTTGAGATACTGATGAATTCAACATCAGATTAAAATATTAAATTCAAATCTGAACATGCAGTTGTGCACAAGTTGAAGAATGGGTAATATAAATAGAAAGTGCTGGTAGTATTGAGTTCAAGCAGCATCTATGAACAGGGAAACAATTTCAATGTTTCAGATTGATGACCTTTCATCAGAACTCGTGATGTTTTGCTTCTGATTTGCAGAATTCATAGCCAGGTCAGTACAAACCAGAAATCAGTAAACGTGGGTTCCAGGTAGTAAATCAGATTGAAATATAGGAGGGAGTGGGATTCAACAGGGACTACTTTTGCTGTTTATGCATATGGTTTGCATAGGATATCATTTCAAAACTTACCCAGCAGCAGTCTAGGAGTATAAATCTGGAAAAGGATTCTGACAAAGAACAAGGTGAACAAAGTAAAGTTACATTCAAAATACTGGAGGAACTCAGGATGGCAGGACCAAAGTTTTCGGCCCGAAACGTCGACTGCATTTTTTTCCTGTAGATGCTGCCTGGCCTGCTAAGTTCCTTCAGCATTTTGTGTGTGTTGCTTGGATTTCTAGCATCTACAGATTTTTTTCTTGTTTGTAAAGTTACCTTGTTGGGCAAACTATAGTATTGAACAGTGTGGGGTGAAACATTAAAGATAGAAAGACATGTTTGAGCCAAAATTCAAAATGATTAATGGTGGATGCCAATAGGTGCCAGGGAGAAACCTAATGTTTATAAAAGTGTAGAATGTTAGAAACATTCAACTGATCAGGAAGCATATG
The DNA here is from genome assembly GCF_048418815.1 of Hemitrygon akajei. NCBI lineage: Eukaryota > Metazoa > Chordata > Chondrichthyes > Myliobatiformes > Dasyatidae > Hemitrygon > Hemitrygon akajei. The sequence continues at coordinate 174,169,623 of NC_133134.1, read as the reverse complement.
AGGAAAGGGAAACAGAGTTAATGTCTCAAGTAAGCCTTCCAGTTTCTGCAGAAATTGTCACTTCTTAAGGAATCTGAATGCCATCTTCTCTAATCCAAATCTCATGACAGATGTTCTTTCACGTGTCCCTCCACCTTACTCACAGCTAATGGCAGTGTTTTCATCTGACACTAAAAATAGAACTTGCACAAAAACTTGTATCATACAGCACTTTAGCGTTTTATCAATGTTTCACAGGCAACAAAATACTTCTATTTGGTTGTCAGTCTTCTTTCAACAGTGTCCTTCCACTTCCTCTCCTTCCACAAATGACATTAGCTTAGCATTTCATTCAAAGGCCACAAGGTAATGTTGCAGCTCTATAAACCTTGGTTAGACCACACTTGGAGTACTGAGTTCAGTTTTGGTTGACTTATTATAGGAAGGATCAGTGTATGCAACTGACATATACGTAGTTTGATAATAAATTTACTTTTGAACTTTGGATGTTTTAGCATTGGTTCAGAGGAGATTTACCAGAATATTCTCTGGATTAGAGAGCATCTCTTATAAATTCAGCAAGCTAGGGCTTTTCCCTTTGGACTGAAGAAGGATGAAAAGTGATTTGACAGAGGTGTAGAAGATGATAAGAGGCATAGATTAAGTGGACAACCCATGACTTTTTCTCAGGATGAAAATAGCTATTACAAGAGGGGATAATTTTAAGGATATTGATGGAAAGTATAGGGGGCATGTCAGAGGTAAGTTTTTTTTCCCCAACACAGAGTGTGGTGGTAGAAACAGACGTATTAGCAATATTTAGCAGACTTGGAAAGGCACATGGATGAAAGAAAAATGGACTATGTGGGAGGGAAGGGTTAGTTTGATCTTAGACTAGGTTAAATAGTCAGCACATCATCATGGGACAAAGGGCTTATACTTTGCTCTACTATTCAATGTTCTAGAAGACAAAATCTCTCCAATGGGACAGTGCTCCAACAGGAGCATCTGTCAATGCTGAACTGAATCTCTTTTTCACTCTCCCCAGGACAACTGGGCCTAAATGTTCTATCACATATTTTGAGGTCCCTCGGCTAGAGAAAAAGTCATCCCCATTGATTTTTCTATGAAAATAGTACATTTGAATTAGGCTAATTTTTCTTGATTCTAAATAGAGATCAGGGCTACTAGAGCTCCTCTGATGTGATGGACCTACAAACCAAGAACTAGAGTAGTGGATCTTCATTATATCCTCTCTATGGCAAGTATATTTTTTAATATTAAAAAAGGAGACCAAAGTTGTACACATTATTCACATGTGATATCATAAAGACATCTTTACTTTTGTACCAAAATTCTCTACCATTAAAAATCAATATAACCATATAACAATTACAGCACAGAAACAGGCCATCTCGGCCCTTCGTCCGTGCCAACGCTTACACTCACCTAGTCCCACCGACCTGCACTCAGCCCATAACCCTCCATTCCTTTCCTGTCCATGTACCTATCCAATTTTACTTTAAATGACAATACTGAACCTGCCTCTACCACTTCTACTGGAAGCTCATTCCACACAGCTACCACTCTCTGAGTAAAGAAATTCCCCCTCGTGTTACCCTTAAACTTCCCCTAACTCTCAAATCATGTCCTCTTGTTTGAATCTCCCCTACTCTCAATGGAAAAAGCCTATCTAAGTCAACTCTATCTATCCCCCTCATAATTTTAAATACCTCTATCAAGTCCCCTCTCAACCTTCTACGCTCCAAAGAATAAAGACCTAACTTGTTCAACCTTTCTCTGTAACTTAGGTGCTGAAATCCAGGTAACATTCTAGTAAATCTTCTCTGTACTCTCTCGATGTTTTTTTGTAATTTATTTTTTTATTGAAGTTCATCAAACAAACATTTCCATAAGATGTATTTCAGACATTGTACATATATATCATATAATCATATATATCACAAAATCTCCACAAAGTATTTATCTGGGGTATACACTTATAGAAAAGAGTGGAAAGAAAAAACAAGCAAAAGGAAAGAACTATGTACAAGTAGGGAGTGATCTTTTTTTTTACAACAGATTCATTGATTTGTGAGAATAAAATCAGGCCCATGAGGCATTATGTAGTTAAACCATTTTTCCCAGTATCAATCAAATTGTTCCAGCTTATGATTAACAGATGCTGTTATCTTCTCCATTTTGTAAATGTCCATTGTAATTTCCATCCATGTATTTAAAGTTGGGCTCTCCTGTGATAACCATTTCCTAGTAAGAGTCTTTTTACCAGCCACCAACAGTATATTCATTAAATATTTATCTCTTTTCAACCATTCTTGAGGTATATATCCAAAATATATGGTCTTACTCTCCAAGGGTATTTCACATTTAAAGATGTCTTGTAGGGCATTGTGTATCCTCCTCCAATAGTTTTCGATAACAGGGCAGTCCCAAAAAATATGATAATGATTTGCATTTTGATTTCCACAATTTCTCCAGCAAACAGGGAGGTTACTATCATAATGGGATTTCTGAGCGGGTGTAATAAAAAATCTTATCAAGTTTTTCCATCCAAACTCCTTCCATTTCTGTGAACTGGTACACTTCCATTGATATCTCCATATTGTTGTCCATTCTTCCTCAGATATAATTATCCCTCCTTCCTTCTCCCATTTTGTTTTAATGTATGAAGTCGAATGTGTTTTAAGATTTGACAAACCCTTATACATGCTTGAAATGATTCTACTACCATTATCTGAATTATATGCTTTTCTAAAGAGCTCTATCAAGTATGTATTTGCCTTGGTTACATTTTTAAGCATCTTATTACATTGTCGCATCTGTAAATACCGATAAAAATCTTGTTTTTCTAATAAGTGTTTCTCTTTAAGCATTTCAAAACTGAACAGTGTTCCTTCTTTCATTATGTTGCAAAGAACTGTTATTCCTTTAGCTGTTCAGTCCTTAAATCTAGCATCAATTTATTTGGTGTAAAATCAGAGTCATATGCACAGCATTTAAGAATTGCAATATCTCCCTCTAGATTATATTCTTTTATAGTAGTTTTCCATATTTTAAGAGTCAATTTCACCCATGGGTTATCAATAGTATTTATGTACCTTTGCAGGTTGTTATCAGCCAAAATTGCTGTATGGGGATGGGAAGTACCCGCTCTTCAATGTTTTTCCATTGAGCGTCATATGATGGGTTGCACCAACATATCACAGCTCTCAACTGTGCTGCAAAATAATAATCTCTAAGAGAAGGTAGACCCCATCCCCCCTTTTCCTTTGCTAATTGCAAAGTTTTGAGACGAACTCTAGGCCTTTTACCCTGTCAAATATACCTTGATAGCATCTTGTTCCATTCATTGAATTGATTTTGATTAATCTCTATTGGTAGAGTCTGAAAGAGATATAACAGTCTGGGCAGTACATTCATTTTAATAGACTCAATCCTTGAACTGAGACTGAAAAAAGGAATCAGGCTCCAGCTTGCCACATCTTCCTTAATTTTTTTTATATAAAGGCTGATAATTACATTCTGATAATTTTGCCAAATCTTTTGGCATAATGATGCCCAAATATTTGAAAGACTCTGTGTGCCATGCCCAGGGGTATCGACTTTCAATTTCTCTTGATGGGCTATAGTAATATGAAAGTAATTGGGTTTTATCTATGCTGATCTTGTATCCTGATAATTGACCATATTGTTCAAAGGATTGCATCAATTTAGGTAAAGAGTACGTTGGTTGCTCTAGATAGATCAAAATGTCATCCGCATAACAAGCCAATTTATGCTCTGTCCCTTTAATAGTAATTCCCCTGATATCTTCATTTTGTCTGATGTATTGAGCTAATGGTTCCAGATATAATGCAAAGAGTAGTGGTGACCATTCACAACCCTGTCTCGTGTCCCTTTCTAGGGTAAGACTATTTGATAAATATCCATTGATTTTAATCCTAGCAGTAGGATTGTCATATAGTGTCTGTATAGTTTTAATAATTGTGTCTTGGAAACCAAATCTATGTAACACTCTGTAAAGAAAATTCCAATTAACTGAATCAAATGCTTTTTCAGCGTCCACGCTTATCACTATTGCTTCAATTTTATTTTTTTGTATATGATCCATAATGTGAAGTGTCCTTCGTATATTGTCTTGTATCTGGCACTATCGTATAAAACCTGTCTGATCGTTACATATCAGTATGGGTAGAAACTCCTCTAATCGTTTGGCCATGATGGAGGTAAATAATCTATAATCTACATTAAGAACGGATATTGGTCTAAATGACCCGCATTCCATTTTATCCTTATCTTCTTTCGGTATAGCATTTGTGCCTTTTTTAGAGCCCAGTTCAGTGTGGGGAGTAAAACAGGAATTAACACAATTTTAAATTCTTTGTGCCATTCTGCCGTATACCCATCTGATCCTGGTGACTTGCTTAATTTAAGACTACTAATTGCAGCTTTTAATTCAACTTCAGTTATGTCAGCAGTCATTCTTCTATTTTTCTCTTCGCTTAAAGTGAGTAACTCTAGAGAATTCAAGAAGGTGTCAATTTGGGTTATGCTTCCCCCTGGAACTTTGGAATATAGCGTTTTGTAAAACACTTCAAAAGCTTCTTGAATTTCACTTAGCTTATTTTTTATCATTTTCGTTCTTGGGTCCCTAATTCTATGAATTGTATTTTCTGCTATCTTTTTTTTCCAGTTTCCATGCCAGTATTTTCATAGATTTCAATCCACTTTCATAATGTCTCTGTTTCAGAAACATTAAGTTTTTCCTGATTTCTTGCGTAGCCAAATTATTTATTTCATTCCTAATTCTTTTAATTTCCCATAATGTATCCTGTGCCAAATTCAATTTGTGTTTTTTCTCTAGTTCCTTCAGCCTATTTTGTAATTCCTCTAATGTTTTATTCCTTATTTTTTTCTTATATGAAGATATCGCTATAATTTTCCCTCTTAAGACCGCCTTCAGTGTATCCCATAAAATGGGAGGTGAAACCTCTCCATTATCATTAAATTCTAAGTAGAGACCAATTTCTTTTTTAATTTGTTCCTTAAAGTACGGATCATTGCGTAGACTTGAATTTAGTTTCCAAATAGTATTCTTTGGTTGTAGGTCAACATCAACAGATAAATATACAGGTGCATGATCACTTACATCTATTGTCCCAATTCCACAGGTGTTTATTTTGTCTTTGTCTTTTCCAAATGTTATGAAATAGTCTATTCTTGTATATACAGAATGCTGAGCAGAATAATGAGTGTAATCCCTTCTGTCAGGGAAAAGGTCCTTCCATATATCAATTAAACCAACATCCTCAAAAAGTGTATTAACTTTCTAATGTAAAGATTTTGTTTCATTGGTTTTTCTATTGGAAGAGTCTAAGTTTGGTTGTAATTGTAAATTTAAGTCTCCCGCTCATATCAGGAGACCTTCTGTTTCCGTTACCATGATATCAGTAATTTTCTGAAAGAAACCAATATCACTTCCCGGGGGTGCGTATATATTCAATAGAGTAACTGAATTGCCATCTGTATTCCCCTTACCAGAATATATCTGCCTTCTTTATCTCCCATTTCGAATATTTTTTCAAAATTTAGCTTACTTGAGATAAGAATAGCAACTCCTCTCCTACGTCCTGATTTATATGAGGAGAAAAACAGATTAGTAAAGCCCATTCTCTTTAGTTTTTTATGCTCATTATCATTTAAATGAGTTTCCTGTAAATATACTCCATGGGCTTGTTCTTTTTTCATTTTGGATAAAATTCTCTTATGTTTGATTGGATTTAATAGCCCATTTACATTAAAAGAAATGAATTTTACCTTGTCCTTAGCCATCTGTATTTATCTGTCAATGTATCATTGAAATTAGAATAAAACTTAATCGATCTACTCCTTGAACAAATAAGAACCAAGAAACTCAAATAATAACAAAAATGGCAACGAACGTGTGATTCCAAGGCTGAGGTCTCAGTAAATGACCCTGCATTGAGCTAGAGGAAATGTCTAGCTGTGGGGGATAACCCCTCCTACTTGTGAGTTGAGGGCCCCCATTGCAATGTTTATAAAAGTCAGTGAACAAATCCATTACACAGAAAAGATTTCCCTGTGTACTCCTCCTATATATACATATATATACGCACACACACACACATATATATGCATACATATACACACACATATACATATATACGCACACATGTATATATACATACACATATATGCACACACACACACATATATATATAGTCATTTTGATGGGGAAAAAGGAGTAAGTGAGCGAATAAAGAATAACAACTAAGTACCGTAGATTTCGCACTACAGAGCGCACCTGATTAAAAGCCGCTGGCTCTAATTTTAGAAAGAAAATCAATTTTGTACTTGTACAAGCCGCACCGGATTTTAGGCCGCAGGTGTCCCACGTTGTAATATGAGATATTTACACAGAAAGATATTACACGTGAGGATTTTTTAACTTTTAATTAAATCCGTATGGTAACATAAACAAATACATATTGCAAATGCTTTTTTTCGAACCGTGCCTGTAACGCGGCTACTTTTAAATATACATACGTATCGGTAACACACAAATTACGTTGCGTATACTTTTTTACTGAACAACATTCCAATATCTCCTAACGACTGGTAAAAAATATATATACTGCAGCCTACCAGGAAAAGTTATTGATCGCCTTTAACTTAAAAGCAGCGTTTCAATCGGGTCTAATGCCGCTCGCCCCCCACCTTCCCGTTTATCGCAAACCGGTATTTCCCACAAGACGCGGCGAAACCGGATGTGACGTCATAGCATCCCGGGATGTAGTACAGAAAACAAATATACCGGGTACTTAAACACTTCTAACTTTAACTAGAAAATACTAACAAATGAATTACTAAGCGAAAATATTATAAACTAAATAACTGCCATAAAGGCAGCACAATGCTTTTCTTCGAGTGTTTTCCATGTTGATGAGGATGAGTACAAATGACTGATTTACAATAATTTAATTGTGAAAGTGCGCTTGATTTATCGTACAATTTCATTGGACCTCTGTGAACTACTCATCAATTTTATTGGTCTACTGTTAAGAGGCAAAATGTTTTTGGCGGCATGAAAAAAAATCATGCATTAGCCGCACCATAGTAAAGGCCGCAGTGTTCAAAGCTGTTCAAAATGTGGGAAAAAAGTAGCGGCTTATAATCCGACATCTACTGTAATATAAAATCCACATTATAATAAGTATTTCTTGAGATAGGTAAATCACCATGTACTTTTGCTTCCGTTTAGCTTCTCAACATTTTTAAAGTTAGCCAAACCTTATGGCTCTTCTGAAGGGGGTGAGGACTGTCTTTGGGAAACTCCCGGTCTCTTCCTGATATGTTTCTCTCAGCCTCCTCCCATCTCCTGCCTTCTCGTTTCTCGCACTATTTCCCAAGCCGAGCAGGACAATTCCTCAGCCAGGCTTTCCTTCGTTTTGGTCACGCTGACGGGCAACCCTCTGGCCTTCATGTCTGTAGTCGCCTCTTCCACTGTCTGGTACAACCGCGTCCCGTTATCATAAAACACTCGAAGTTTAGCAGGGTACGGAGTTTGAAATCTAATCTTATTTTGCTTTAATACTCGCTTTACTTCGGAGTATTCTTTGCATTTCTAGAGGAACGCGGGGGGGGGGGTAATCTTGGTCGAAATATATTAATTTATCCTCTAAAAACACACTCTTCTTACCCCAGGCCCTTCGTAGAATCTCCGCCTTGGTGCTGTACCGAAGGAATTTAATTATTATTGAGCGTGGCTTTCTATCCTGGGTAGGTTTTGGGACTAACGTGCGGTGGGCTTTTTTGACTTCCAGCTTCATAGCCGGGGGAAGATCTGGCGTGTCCCGCAGTAACTTTCCGACAAATTCCGTCATAGACGAGCCCTCCGCTCCTTCTGGAACGTTGTAGATTCTGATATTTTTCCGCCGTGATCTTCCCTCCAGGTCAAGCAGTTTACCTTTTGGTGATGTATTATTTTTATTGTATCCGTTCCACGTTTTGAACGCAGTCTTCCACCTTCTCAATGCGAGTCTCTGCCACCACTATTTTTTGATTAACGCTGGCGAGCTCTGTCTTAATATCACGGAGCTGCTGCTTCATATTTTTCTGGACCGCCATTATTTCTTTCAGGATTTCGAAGACATTCGCCGCTTCGTCTGAACGAGGCCCAGCAGCTGTCTCGCTAACACGCGGTCGGGTCGGAGAGCCGCTCACTGCACTCCTCTCGGACGCAGGCTCCACAGTGTTGCTTTTTTTATTTCCATTTCTTCTCCCCATTCTTGCCTTTCTTTTCACTTCAAATATTTTTCGAAAAATATTATATTTGACGGATTAATGGGGCTTAATACGCGTTTTTCCGGAGGCGCTAGTGACTTAAGCTGCCATTCTCGATGATGACATCACCAGAAAAACTGTACTCTCTCTATTTTGTTGATATCTTTCCTATAATTCGGTGACCAGAACTGTACACAATACTCCAAATTTGGCCTTACCAATGCCTTGTACAATTTTAACATTACATCCCAACTCCTATACTCAATGCTCTGATTTATAAAGGCCAGCATACCAAAAGCTTTCTTCACCACCCTAACCACATGAGATTCCACCTTCAGGGAACTATGCACCATTACTCCTAGATCACTCTGTTCTACTGCATTCTTCAATACCCTACCATTTACCATGTATGCCCTATTTGGATTATTCCTACCAAAATGTAGCACCTCACACTTATCAGCATTAAACTCCATCTGCCATTATTCAGCCCACTCTTCTAACTGGCCTAAATCTCTCTGCAAGCTTTGAAAACCTACTTCATTATCCACAATGCCTCCTATCTTAGTATCATCTGCATACTTACTAATCCAATTTACCACCCCATCATCCAGATCATTAATGTACATGACAAACAACATTGGACCCAATACATTGGATCCTGTGGCACACCACTAGTCACCAGCCTCCAACCTGACAAACAGTTATCCACCACTACTCTCTGGCATCTCCCATCCAGCCACTGTTGAATCCATTTTATTACTTCAATATTAATACCTAACGATTGAACCTTCCTAACTAACCTTCCGTGCGGAACCTTGTCAAAGGCCTTACTGAAGTCCATATAGACAATATCTACTGCTTTACCCTTGTCAACTTTCCTCATAATATATCAATATATCATTTGCCTTTCTACCTGTGGCTGCATCTGCATGTTAGCTTCTAAATGTACATGAACACCATGTTCCCTTGAATATCATCTTCCCATCTCCTGACAAATGCTGAACCCAAGAGGTTAACCTCATATTTTTCCACAAGGTGTATCATCCGTTATGCACCTAATCATTCAGCTGCTCTACATCCTCTAGAAGACACTTTATTTCTCATGACCTTCCCAATTTGTTTTAACAACCTTAGACGCTGCAGATCTGCTCCTTTTTGTAGTATGATTGATGCCACAGGTATAAAAGAGCATACTGCAGCATTGTGGGTGCTGCTCCCTGGAATGCACCTATGTAGACAAAACCAAGTTTTCATTCTACTGATTGTAGTTGACTATTGGGCTAAGTAGAAAAAAAAACACCACAGGCTCTATAAATAAATTTCTACAAAGATTCCAGGTTAGCAGTCAATTTCTATCCTACTAACAATGTTGTTTAAGTTTTATCGTTCTGCACCGACATCAGCATAAGTGGGACACAACATCTGTACAAACTTTATGACAGGGCAGAGATGTAGCCTACCTCTCCAGTTCCATAAGGCCACGTAAGTTGATTTAGTATCAATGAGTGTGGGTATCTATCCCGCAGGCACTGAGTAACAAATGTACCCAACCCGGACCCAGTCCCTCCAGCCAGACTCATCATCGTCAAGAAACCACTGAGCCGCTCACATTTCTCAACCTCCCGTTGGACCAGGTCCATCACAGCTTCTTCGTGTCGGGGACCATGAACGCAAAACCTGAGCATCAAAACACAGAGAAAACAAAGTTTCACTACATTTGTAATGATCTTACACCTTATTATTTACTGGAAAGCTGTTACACTTTATTCTGCATTCTGTAATTGTTTTACCTTAATATATTGTGTAATGATTTGACCTGTACGAACAGTATACAAGATTAGGTTTTCACTGTATCACCGTATGTGACAGTAATACACTAATACTCACACAATTCATTTTAAAGTCAATGGGATTATGAGAGGCATAGATAGGGTGGATAGCCAGTACCTGTTTCCCAGGGCACGAATAGCAAACACCAGAGGGCATATGTACAAAGTTAAGGGAGGGAAGTTTAGGGGAGACATCAGGGGTAAGTTTTTTTTACACAGAGGGTTGTGGGTGCCTGGAATGACTTGCCAGGGATGGTGGTGGAGGCTAAAACATTAGGGGTATTTAAGAGCCTCTTGGACAGGCACATGGATGAAAGAAAAATAGAGGGTTACGGGGTAGTGTGGGTTTCGTACTTTTTTAAAAAGGAATATATGGGTCGGCACAACATCGAGGGCCGAAGGGCCTGTACTGTGCTGTAGTATTCTAGTGTCTACTGTCTAGGGGTATTTTACTTAAGTGTGGTCATAGTTTGACTGGATTAAATGAAGCTTCCTTTCGAATACAACAAGATCCCAAAACAGGAATGCAATAGTGACTAGAATACGAGCCTATAATATCTTACTTACTGAATCGTGCTGAGATAGCGCCTGCGTACAATGCTCCCTTAAGTCGACATCTTCTGGATAGATCACTAAACTATCGTTTTAACGTATTTTATGCGTTCTATGTTTTTTTCTTGTGTTGACTGTGATTCTGGAACTATTGGAGCCTGTGTTTTGCTGTTTGGAGATTGTTTGGGTTCTTCAGCGCTCTGCAGTCTCTGAGAGGATTCCGGGAGGTAGAGGCAGCGTGAATGAACCTTGTAGTGAGAAGACTGCAGGATGGCATGCAAGCTGATGTTTGACCTTATTTCACTAATCAAAATTTCCATTGTTTGATGAAGGTAATTGAACCATCAAGGTGGAAGTTTGGAGATCATTTGGGTGTTCTGATGCTCCAAGAAGATTCTGGCAGGTAGTGTGCATGATCCTCAAAGGGGCAGGCTGCAGGATGGGGCACAAACCGCTATTTGGCTCCATTTGGATGAGGAAGTGGAGGGATGGGTTAGTAAGTTTGCTGATGACACAAAGGTTGGGGGTGTCGTGGATAGTGTGGAGGGCTATCAGAGGTTAAAGCAGGTCATTGATAGGGTGCAAAACTGGGCTGAGAAGTGGCAGATGGAGTTTAACCCAGATAAGTGTGAGGTGGTTCACTTTGGTAGGTTAAATATGATGGCAGAATATAGTATTAATGATAAGACTCTTGGCAGCATGGAGGATCAGAGGGATCTTGGGGCCCGAGTCCATAGGATGCTCAAAGCAGCTGCGCAGGTTGACTCTGTGGTTAAGAAGGCATATGGTATATTGGCATTCATCAATCATGGAATTAAATTTAGGAGCCGAGAGGTAATGCTACTGCTATACAAGACCCTGGTCAGACCTCACTTGGAGTACTGTGCTCAGTTCTGGTCGACTCACTACAGGAACGATGTGGAAGCCATAGAAAGGGTGCACAGGAGATTTACAAGGATGTTGCCTGGATTGGGGAGCATACCTTATGAGAACAGGTTGAGTAAACTCGGCCTTTTCTCCTTGGAGCAACGGAGGATAAGAGGTGACCTGATACAGGTGTATAAGATGATGAGAGGCATTGATTGTGTGGATAGTCAGAGGCTTTTTCCCAGGGATGAAATGGTCGCCACAAGAGGACACAGGTTTAAGGTGCTGGGGAGTAGGTACAGAGGAGATGTCAGGGGTACGTTTTTTACTCAGCGAGTGGTGAGTGCGTGGAATGGGCTGCCAGCAACGGTGGTGGAGGTGGATATGATAGGGTCTTTTAAAAGACTTTTGGATAGGTACATGGAGCTTAGAAAAATAGAGGGCTATGGGTCTGCCTAGTAATTTCTAAGGTAGGGACGTGTTTGGCACAACTTTGTGGGTCAAAGGGCCTGTATTGTGCTGTAGGTTTTCTATGTTTCTATTTCACCAAATAGCTTCCATTGTTCACCAACTAAAGTGACGAGGGAGACTCAAACATCGAAGTGAGAGCAGAGGGTGAGTGTTGACTGCCTGCCTTTTGATCAGTTGCTCTGTACCAGTGAGGGGAGAGCCTACCACTGTTCCCAGGCCCAGAGAATATTTTCCAGGATTTTTCTACATTCTGGATGTGGACTTTGGAGTTCTTATTGTTTTTATATTCTGTGTTTCTTCGCCCAATCTTCTCGTTGTTTTTTCTGCGTGGGGACGGGGGTTTGAGAGTTGATGTGTCTGATCCGTTTTGTTTGTTTTTTGTGCAGGAGGAGGGATTTGGGATTTGATGTGTCTTCTTTTTTTTTGTTTTTTTTGCGGGAAAGTGGAACTTGGGAGTTGATAATCACGCTGCCTCTCTTTTCTTTTCATTCTTGGTTTCATGGCTAGCCAGAGAATTGAAGAATTTCTGAGTGAACACCCTGGAAAAGGTTTCACTGCTAATGTAATGGTCTTTCTGCAGAGGCAGTGTTGGGTTATGGTAAGTGATAACGGGTGCTTTGGAATGTGTGCCGTCCAATAAAGGGAGTATGCTTTTGTGTTGTGTGCCTGACATCGGAAGTGATCTGGGATTTTGTTCGGCGGGAGAAGACGTCGGAGAGATGAGGTCATAGTACTCGACACAGAATGGGGCCATGATTTGACAAAGCATGGGGAGATTGAAGGAGAATTGGTGAAGAGGAAATCGTGAGCTCCAACTTGTGCACATTAGACCGCACATTAAAATTGGCCCTTTTCTTTTTTTTTGCTTTTTCTTTACTAACTCTTTAGTCAAATTAAGAATTATAAAACTAAATCTATAATTATAAAGTTAATTGTATGCGGTGTACGTCTGTTATTTTGTGGTACTTATTTCTAACCAGGTAACAAATCACACACCATCCACGCAAACAGGGGCTTTCGGAGTGGGCTCACACCTCAAGCTCACACGTTTGGTGGGGCCAGAGATTGTCTTCCCTAGACTTACCCAGCTGACAGAACCAGAGTTTCAGAGTTGTATACCTTGAAAATAAATAAACCTGTGAACCATTGAGTGTGCTGTTAAAATTACAAGTATTTCAAATAGCTAAAATAATAATTTTGAGATGACGCACCTATTGGCTTAGTTTGATTTAATTCTCAGTTGATTTAAAGTAGGGGTTCCCAACCTTTGTTATGCCAATACCATTAAGCAAGGGGTTGGTGGACCCTAGGTTGGGAATCCCTTTTAGAGGATTATAGATCTGAACAACAGAAAAACTCAATCAGAAGCAGAACCTTAACTAAAGATACAGTGGGGGCGGGGAGGGGGGATTGCTGCCGCTTAGACACGGGAGGGAGGGGAGCTGGGGTGGACCAGGGTTCTAACATTTAACTGTCATTCATTCTTTGGGGCACTCCTCTGTTTTCATGGATGGTTGCAAAGAAAAAGCATTTCAGGATGTATATTGTATACATTTCTCTGACATTAAATGTACCTTTGAAACCTTTGAGACTGGAATTAGCAAAGTGCTCTCAAATAATAAATGGCAGACAAATCAGTCAAAGCACATCACTTTTCCAATTGTGTTAATTTTCACAACAGATCAGTAAATCTTAAAGCAACCGGCTTCTGCTTTCCATAAAAAAAGGAAATTAGAGTAACAGAAAATGTTCTTGCAATTCTTTGACTGAATCTTACCCACTTGCCCAATTATTTCCGGATCCTTGTTTCTGGCAGAAGGATGATTGAGCTCCATATCTCCAGCTCCCTGAGTTTGCAGCTTTAGACATAGTGTGGCTGATGACTTTTGGCTCCATGTCAATAAGAACAGCCCGAGCTACTGGTACTCCTGCAAATCACACAACTGCTAGTCTCTTAACAACTGACCACAAAGCTCAGCAGAAATTTCACTTGACAGCTTGCTTTGAAATTATTTTATTTCAGCAACCCAAATGAAGAATTGTTGGCTCAGAATGAGGAAGAAGGGAATGGAGAGGCTCTGTCTGATTTACCTAGAATGAAGAAGGAATAAAGTTATGAAGGGGATAGAAATGGTAGGTAGTGAAAACTTTTCCAATTTGTTGGGGTGCCTACAACAAGAAACCACAGGTTTAAAGTGAGAGGAAGAAAGTTTAGAGGTAATACAAGAGAGTTCTTTTCACACAATGAGTGGCTGAAGTCTGGAATGTGCTGCCTGAAGAGGTGGTAGAAGCGGAAACTCTCATGATATTCAAGAATCATTTAAATCACCAGGACATTAAAGGTTAAGGACCTAATGTGGTTAAATGGAGTAGTTTAGATAGCAACAATAGGTCAAAGGACAAGTTACTGTGCTGAAAGACTTCAACTCTACCTACAATGCTAGGTAATGGTATTAATGCAAAACTTTAAAAAATCATTTTAAACCAAGATTTAAATGATCACCTGAATGAGCTACTTCTTAGTTACTTTGATTTAATGGAAATATATTGGCTCTGTCTTTTAGTAAGTCCAAGGGAAAAAAAAGAGGCCTCACCGTCTGTGCTGCTGCTGAAGAATCGCTCCTGTGAAATGCTGGAGTAACACTTGCTCTCGTTGGAGCCACTCCGCCCATCTGTGCTTACCGCTTCAAACAGTTGCTTCCCAACCTGGTTCCCACACTGGCCAAGTTGAACGACCACCAGAGACATGACAGGTGAACCCCCTGTTCATACAATTAGCATAGAATAAGCCCAATAACCTGCTGTCTACCACAACAAAACACACAATTCTCACAGTGAGAAACCAAGATTGCTTCCCACAGCATCAGCAGCCCGATGGCAGCCAGAAGATAGAACATAGAATAGTACAGCACATTACAGGCCCTTTGGCCCACAATGTTGTGCCAACCCTCAAACTCTGCCTCCCATATAACCCCCCACCTTAAATTCCTCCATATACCTGTCCAGTAGTCTCTTGAACTTCACTAGTGTATCTGCCTCCACCACTGACTCAGGCAGTGCATTCCATGCACCAACCACTCTTTGAGTGAAAAACCTTCCTCTAATATCCCCCTTGAACTTCCCTCCCCTTACCTTAAAGCCATGTCCTCTTGTACTGAGCAGTGGTGCCCTGGGGAAGAGGCGCTGGCTGTCCACTCTGTCTATTCCTCTTAATATCTTGTACACCTCAATCATGTCTCCTCTCATCCTCCTTCTCTCCAAAGAGTAAAGCCCTAGCTCCCTTAATCTCTGATCATAATTCATACTCTCTAAACCAGGCAACATCCTGGTAAATCTCCTCTGTACCTTTTCCAATGCTTCCACATTCTTCCTATAGTGAGGCGACCAGAACTGGACGCAGTACTCCAAGTGTGGCCTAACTAGAGTTTTATAGAGCTGCATCATTACATCGCGTCTCTTAAACTCTATCCCACGATTTATGAAAGCTAACACCCCATAAGCTTTCTTAACTACCCTATCTACCTGTGAGGCAACTTTCAGGGATCTGTGGACATGTACCCCCAGATCCGTCTGCTCCTCTACACTACCAAGTATCCTGCCATTTACTTTGTACTCTGCCTTGGAGTTTGTCCTTCCAAAGTGTACCACCTCACACTTCTCCGGGTTGAACTCCATCTGCCACTTCTCAGCCCACTTCTGCATCCTATCAATGTCTCTCTGCAATCTTCGACAATCCTCTACACTATCTACAACACCAACTTTTGTGTCGTCTGCAAACTTTCCAACCCATCCTTCTACCCCCACATCCAGGTCGTTAATAAAAATCACTAAAAGTAGAGGCTCCAGAACAGATCCTTTGTGGGACACCGCTAGTCACAACCCTCCAATCTGAACGTACTCCCTCCACCACAACCCTCTGCCTTCTGCAGGCAAGCCAATTCTGAATCCACCTGGCCAAACTTCCCTGGATCCCATGCCTTCTGAATAAGCCTACCATGTGGAACCTTGTCAAATGCCTTACTAAAATCCATGTAGATCACATCCACTGCACTACCCTCATCTATATGCCTGGTCACCTCCTCAAAGAACTCTATCAGGCTTGTTAGACATGAGCTGCCCTTCACAAAGCCATGCTGACTGTCCCTGATCAGACCATGATTCTCTACATGCCCATAGATCCTATCTCTAAGAATCTTTTCCAACAGCTTTCCCACCACAGACATAAGGCTCACTGGTCTATAATTACCTGGACTATCCCCACTACCTTTTTTGAACAAGGGGACAACATTCGCCTCCCTCCAATACCATTCCTGTGGACAACGAGGACATAAAGATCCCAGGCAGAGGCTCAGCAATCGCTTCCCTCGCCTCGTGGAGCAGCCTGGGGAATATTCCATCAGGCCCCAGGGACTTATCTGTCCTAATGTACTTTAACAACTCCAACACCTCCTCTCCCTTAATATCAACATGCTCCAGAACATCAACCTCACTCATATTGTCCTCACCGTCATCAAGTTCCCTCTCATTGGTGAATACTGAAGAGAAGTATTCAATGAGGACCTCGCTCACTTCCACAGCCTCCAAGCACATCTTCCCACTTTTATCTCTAATCGGTCCTACCATAACTCCTGTCATCCTTTTGTTCTTCACATAATTGAAGAATGCCTTGGGGTTTTCCTTTATTCTACTCGCCAAGGCCTTCTCATGCCCTCTTCTTGCTCTTCTCAGCCCCTTCTTAAGCTCCTATCTTGCTACCCTATATTCCTCAATAGACCCATCTGATCCTTGCTTCCTAAACCTCATGTATGCTGCCTTCTTCCACCTGACTAGATTTTCCACTTCACTTGTCACCCATGGTTCCTTCACCCTACCATTCTTTATCTTTCTCACCGGGACAAATTTATCCCTAACATCCTGCAAAAGATCCTTAAACATCGACCACATGTCCATAGTACATTTCCCTGCAAAAACATCATCCCAATTCACACCCACAAGTTCTAGCCTGATAGCCTCATAATTTGCCCTTCCCCAATTAAAATTTTTTCTGTCCTCTCTGATTCTATCCTTTTCCATGATAATGCTAAAGACCAGGGAGCGTTCTATCCTTTTCCATGATAATGCTAAAGACCAGGGAGTGGTGATCACTGTCCCCCAGATTCTCACCCACTGACAGATCTGTGATCTGACCCAGTTCGTTACCTAATACTAGATCTAGTATGGCATTCCCCCTAGTCGGCCTGTCAACATACTGTGACAGGAATCCATCCTGGACACACTTAACAAACTCTGCCCCATCTAAACCCTTGGAACTAATCAAGTGCCAATCAATATTAGGGAAGTTAAAGTCACTCATGATAACAACCCTGTTATTTTTGCACCTTTCCATCGTACAATATTCCAGGTGCAGGTTAGCAACGTTTTATAAAACTCAGCCCTGATGCACTATGGCATGTCCAGTGAGGGCAAGAATCCCGATACCTTCTTCTCTGTCCCTCTGCAATTGGATCCTCGACTTCCTAACTGGAAGACCACAATCTGTGTGGATTGGTGATAATATCTCCTCCTCGCTGACAATCAACACTGGTGCACCTCAGGTGTGTGTGCATAGCTCACTGTTCTACTCTCTCTATACACATGCCTGTGTGGCTAGGCATAGCTCAAATACCATCTATAAATTTGCTGATCATACAACCACTGTTCATAAAATCTCAAGTTAGAGACAAGAGGGCATACAGGAGCAAGATGTGCCAACTAGTGGAGCAGTGTCGCAGCAACAACCTTGCAGTCAATGTCAGTAAGACACAAGAGCTGATGTGGACTTCAGGAAGGGTAAGACAAAGGAACACATGTTAATCCTCATTAAAGGAATCAGAAGAGTAGAAAGTGAGCAGTTTCAAGTTCCTGGGTGTCAAGATCTCTGAGGATCTAACCTAGTCCCAATATATTGATGCAGTTATAAAGAAGGCAAGATAGCAACTATGCTTCATTAGATTTGGTATGTTAACAAATACACTCAAAAACTTCTATAGATGTACTGTGGAGAGCATTCTGACAGGCTTCATCACTGTCTGATATGGGGTGGGGGGAGCTATTGCACAGGACCAAAATAAGCTGCAGAAGGTTGTAAATCTAGTCAGCTCCATCTTGGGTACTAGCCTACAAAGTACCCAGGACATCTTTAGGGAGTGGTGTCTCAGAAAGGCAGTGTCCATTATTCAGGATCTCCAGCACCCAGGGCATGCCCTTTTCTCACTGTTACCATCAGGTAGAAGGTTCAGAAGCCTAAAGACACGCACTCAACAATTCAGGAACAGCTTCTTCCCCTCTGCCATCCGATTTCTGAATGGATATTGAACCCGTGAACACTACCTAACCTTTTTAACATATATTGTTTGGTTTTGCACGATTTTTTATCTATTCAATATATACATATATATTTATATAGTAATTTATTTACTTGTTTATTATTATTTTATTGTTTTCTTCTTCTATATTATGTATTGCATTGAACCGCTGCTGCTAAGTTAATAAATTTCACGACACATGCTGGGGTGATAATAAACCTGATTCTGATTATCTACTCGTTCTGTCTCTTTCTGTCGCTGTGGACCTGTATACTAAGACCCTTTCGCTCACCAATATTCCCTCTCTTGCTATCCCTCTTGACTAAGGAATCCTACACAGTATTTTCTACAGGGTTACGATTCCTTCCTTCCTGGAACAAAACATCCAGGTAATTCCTCGCCCTCTCCAATGAGCCAGTACCCAGAGCTTCAATTCGGCTCTAAAACCCCTCAAGCGTACCACTTTCAGAACAACACACCCACAGGGGCGGAATCTGTTGTTCCCACACTGAGTTTGGAGATGAGACTGACCATTCAACAGATACAAAAACAATTTGTCCTAGATCGCTGACAAGTGCAGCGGCTCCTCGCATCATCTCCCACCTCCCCATAATCCTGATCACCTTTGTCCCTCCGGCACTTATCTAGCTTTGTGTGCCGTTGACGCAATTCGATTAGTCTAAACAATCTCGCTGTAACTACAGACCTGAGGGAAGCAAACCGCCGGATCGCAATCGAGAGATTCAGCTTCGGCCTTTCACCCCCGGCCGCAGAGACGAAGGGGAGATCTCAACCAATGAGGGCGACGGATGGAATGAAGGCAGCCTGAGTGTTGGCCAATGGGGAGAACGGATGGGCTGAGGCCTCAGTGTTCTGTCGTGAGGGAAATGGCGGCGGTTGGGCCTGCGGAGGCTCCGAGCGCCGTGTCACGGCCTGCGCGAACGCACAACATCGTTCCTCGGCTGCAGCATGGACGCTACACGGGCCATGGGCCCACCAGGGTATCGCAGGTAAGTTAGGGAAAAAGAGACCTGGGCTTATTGGCAAGGCCCTGATAACCGGGACTGAATTTAGCGGTGGCTGAAGTGCTCTATGTGATTGAGTTGCGGGAGGGGTGGATGTAATTGCTACGGACCGGGGTTTAGTGAACGGAGGGGTGGTGGTTGAGCTTTGTTTCGGGGCTCCTGGTCCGTCTTGCTGCGACACAGAGTCAGGGCCTCCGCCACCAAGAAATGCGGTACCAAGTTTCGGTGGGGGGATATGTGGGGTAGAAGGGAGCGAGGGCTTCAGTAATACTGGGGTTCGGTATAGTTGGTAAAGAAGGTTACGATACTGTGTGTTGGAGGAAGAGTTTGGATACAGGACGATTAATTTTAAGTGATCAAAATGTTTGCGATAGAAGGGAAAAGAAAATGGGTGGTTTCTAAAAAGAAAATTCAGTTTGGATGCTCACCAGGAACAAATGTAAGGATATAAATGAATATTTAACTCGTGTTACAGCGAGTTGGCTTGCAATCATCATGGCTTAGTGACTTACCCATAGTAAATGTTGCTTTTTAAAAAGTTTCTGGCTTTTAGAATTGTTGCATAGAGTCAGAGCACTACGCACAAAAATAGGCCCCCTGGGCCATTTAGTCTTTGCTAAACTTTTATTCTACCTAGACCCATTGACCTGCAGCTGGACCATAGTCTTCAATATCTCTCCACTCCATGTCCTTTTTCTAACCTCTCTTAAAGGTTGCATTTGAAACCTCATCCTTCACTTATGCTGGTATTTCAGACATGTACTTGGAGTGAAGTTCCCTTAAGATTTCTCTTAAATATTTCATCTTTCACCCTTGGCCCATAATCTCCATAGATTTACCCAGAATTTGAAAAAGCGTGCTTGATTTTACCTTCTCTATATCCTTCACAATTTTGTATGCCTCTGTCAAATCTCCCCTATTTTTCCAATGCACTGGAGAAAATGTCCAAACCTTTCCCTATAACTTAGGTCCTAAAGTTATAGAGTCATAGAAAATTACAGCACAGAATCAGGCCCTTCAGCCCATCTATTCTGTGCTGAACCATTTAAACTGCCTACTCATCAACCTGCATCAGGACCATAGTCCTTCATAGCCCTACCATGCATTTACCGATCAAAACTTCTCTTAAACGTTGAAATTGAGCTTGCATGCAACATTTGTACTGGCAGCATATTCCACACTCACAACCCTCTGACTGAAGATGTTTCTCCTCATATTCCCCTTAAACTTGTCACCTTTCATCCTTTACCCATGACATCTGATTGTAGTTCCATCCAACCTCCGTGAAATATAAACCCTATCTGTACCCTCATAATTTTGTACACCTCTATCAAATCTCCTTTTGGTCTTCTGTGCTCCAAGGAATAGTCCTAACCTATTCAATCTTTCCTTATAATTTGAGTCCTCTACACCTGGCAACATCCTTGTAAATTTTCTCTGTACTCTCTCATCCTCATTTACATCTTTCTGATAGACAGGTGACCAAAACTGTGCACGATACTGCAAATTGGGCTTCACCAACACCTTGTACAACTTCAAAATAACATCCAATCTCCTTTGATTTATAGCACAATACTTGGATTTATGAAAGTTAAAGTGCCTGAAGCTTTCTTCATGACCTTATCTATCTGTACTTTAAATGAATTATGGACCTGTATTCCCAGATCCTTTTCTTCTACCACATCTCCTCAGTGCCCTACCATTCACTGTGTAAGACTTACCCTGGTCGGTCTTACTGAAGTGCAATAACTCACAATTGTGTGCATTAAATGTTCAGGGAATATTTGCATGGTGTTCTACATGGGTACATTCCAATGAGACAGGGAAAGGATGATAAGGTACAGGAACCATGGTGTACAAAGGCTGTTGAAAATTTAGTCAAGAAGAAAAGAAAAGTTTATGAAAGGTTCAAAAAAACTGGATAATGATAGAGATCCAGATCTGCATTGAGGTCGGTGACCAGTGGTGTACCCCAAGGATCTGTTCAGGGGCCTCTTCGCTTCGTGATTTTTATAAATGACCTGGATAAAGAGGTGGAGGGATAGGTTTGTAAATTTGCTGATGACACAAAGGTTGGGGGTGTTGTGGATAGTGTGGAGGGCTGTCAGAGGTTGTAGTGGGACATTGACGGGATGCAAAACTGGACTGAGAAGTGGCAGATGGAGTTCAACCCAGATAAGTGTGAAGTGGTTAATTTTGGTAGGTCAGATGTGATGACAGAATATAGTATTAATGGTAAGACTCTTGGCAGTGTGGAGGATCAGGGGGACCTTGGGGTCCGAGTCCATAGGACACTCAAAGCTGCTGTGCAGCTTATCTGTAGTTAGAAGGCATATGATGCATTGGCCTTCATCAAATGTGGGATTAAGTTTAAGAGCTGAGAGGTAATGTTACAGCTATATAGAACCCTGGTCAGACCCCACTTGGAGCACTGTGCTCAGTTCTGATCACCTCACTACAGGAAGGAATTGGAAACCATAGAAAGGGTTCAGAGAATATTTACAAGATGTTGCCTGGATTGGGGAGCATGCCTTATGAGAATAGGTTGAGTGAACTCGGTCTTTTCTCCTGTGAGTGGCGGAGGCTGAGAGGTGACCTGATAAAGGTATATAAGATCATGAGAGGCATTGATCATGTGGATAGTCAGAGGCTTTTTCCCAGGGCTGAAATGGCTAGCATTAGAGGGCACAGTTTTAAGTTGCTTGGAAGTAGGTACAGAGGAGAGGTCAGGGGTAAGTTTCTACATAGAACAGTACAGCACAGTACAGGCCCTTTGGCCCACAATGTTGTGCTGATCCTTAAACCCTGCCTCCCATATAACCCCCCCCCACCTTAAATTCCTCCATATACCTGTCTAATAGTCTCTTAAACTTCACGAGTGTATCTGCCTCCACCACTGACTCAGGCAGTGCACCAACCACTCTCTGAGTAAAAAATTCCCTCTAATATCCCCCTTGAACTTCCCACCCTTTACCTTAAAGCCATGTCCTCTTGTATTAAGCAGTGGTGCCCTGGGGAGGAGGCACTGGCTGTCCACTCTTATGTATTCCTCTTAATATCTTGTTTACCGCTATCATGTTTCCCCTCGTCCTCCTCCTCTCCAGAGAGTAAAGCCCTGGCTCCCTTAATCTCTGATCATAATGCATACTCTGTAAACCAGGCAGCATCCTGGTAAATCTCCTCTATACCCTATCCAATGCTTCCACATCCTTCCTATAGTGAGGTGACTAGAACTGGACACAGTACTCCAAGTGTGGCCTAACTACAGTTTTATAGAGCTGCATCATTACATCGCGACTCTTAAACTCTATCCCTCGACTTATGAAAGCTAACACCCCATAAGCTTTCTTAACTACCCTATCTACCTGTGAGGCAACTTTCAGGGATCTGTGGACATGTACCCTCAGATCCCTCTGCTCCTCCACACTACCAAGTATCCTGCCATTTACTTTGTACTCTGCCTTGGAGTTTGTCCTTCCAAAGTGTACCACCTCACACTTCTCCGGGTTGAACTCCATCTGCCACTTCTCAGCCCACTTCTGCATCCTATCAATGTCTCTCTGCAATCTTCGACAATCCTCTACACTATCCATGACGCCACCAACCTTTGTGTCATCTGCAAACGTGCCAACCCACCCTTTTACCCCCACTTCCAGGTTGTTAATACAAAATCACGAAAAGTAGAAGTCCCAGAACCAATCCTTGTGGGACACCCCTAGTCACAACCCTCCAATCCGAATATACTCCCTCCACCACGGCCCTTTGCTTTCTGCAGTTAAGCTAATTCTGAATCCACCTGGCCAAACCTCCCATGCCTTCTGACTTTCTGAATAAGACTGCTGTGTGGAACCTTGTCAAATGCCTTACTAAAATCCATGTAGATTACATCCACTGCACTACTCTCATCTATATGCCTGGTCACCTCCTCAAAGAACTCTATCAGGCTTGTTAGACATGAGCTGCCCTTCACAAAGCCCTCCTCTCCCTTAATACCAGCATGCTCCAGCACATCAATCTCACTCACATTGTCCTCACCATCAATTTCCCTCTCGGTGAATACCAAAGAGAAGTATTCATTGAGGACCTCGCTCACTTCCACAGCCTCCAGGCACATCTTCCCACCTTTATCTCTAATCGGTCCTACCTTCACTCCTGTCATCCTTTTGTTCTTCATATAATTGAAGAATGCCTTGGGGTTTTCTTTACCCTCCTTGCTAAAGCCTTCTCATGCCTTCTTCTTGCTCTCCTCAGCCCCTTCTTAATCTCCTTTCTTGCTACCCTATATTCCTCAATAGACCCATCTGATCCTTGCTTCCTGAACCTCATGTATGCTGTCTTCTTCCACCTGACTAGATTTTCCAATTCACTTGTCATCCATGGTTCCTTCACCCTACCATTCTTTATCTTCCTCACTGAGACAAATTTATCCCTAACATCCTGCAAGAGATCCCTGAACATCGACCACGTGTCTATGCAACACACACAAAATGCTGGTGGAACACAGCAGGCCAGGCAGCATCTATAGGGAGAAGCAATGTTGACGTTTCGGGCTGAGACCCTTTGTCAGGACTAACTGAAAGGAAAGATAGTAAGAGATTTGAAAGTAGGAGGGTGAGGGAAAAATGTGAAATTATAGGAGAAGACTGGAGGGGGTGGGGTGAAGCTGAGAGCCAGAAAGGTGATTGGCAAAAGGGATACAGAGCTAGAGAAAGGAAAGGATTATGGGACGGGAGGCCTAGGGAGAAAGAAAGGGAGAGGGGAGCACCAGAGGGAGATGAAGAACGGGCAGAGAGAGAAAGAAAAAAAGGGGGTGGAGAGAAAAAGAAATAAAAACTAAATATATCAGGGATGGGGTAAGAAGGGGAGGAGGGGCATTAACAGAAGTTAGAGAAGTCAATGTTCATGCCATCAGGTTGGAGGCTACCCACCGGTATACAAGGTGTTGTTCCTCCAACCTGAGTGTGGCTTCATCTTGACAGTAGAGGAGGCCATGGATAGACATATCAGAATGGGAATGGGACGTGGAATTAAAATGTGTGGCCACTGGGAGATCCTGCTTTCTGTGGCAGACAGAGTGTAGGTGTTCAGCGAAACGGTCTCCCAGTCTGCGTCGGGTCTCACCAATATATAAAAGGCCACACCAGGAGCACCGGATGCAGTATACCACTCCAGCCGACTCACAGGTGAAGTGTCGCCTCACCTGGAAGGACTGTCTGGGGCCCTGAATGGTGGTGAGGGAGGAAGTGTAAGGGCAGGTGTAGCACTTGTTCCACTTGCAAGGATAAGTGCCAGGAGGGAGATCGGCAGGAAGGGATGGGGGCGATGAATGGACAAGGGAGTCGCATAGGGAGCGATCCCTGCGGAAAGCAGAAAGGAGGGGGGGGAAGATGTGCTTGGTAGTGGGATCCCATTGGAGGTGGCGGAAGTAACGGAGAATTATACGTTGGATCCGGAGGCTGGTGGGGTGGTAGGTGAGGACAAGGGGGACCCTATCCCGAATGGGGTGAGGGTAGATGTGCGGGAAATGAGAGAAATGGGAGTTTTTTCCCCCCTCCACTTTTTTTTTCTTTCCCTCTGCCCATCACTCTGCCTGTTCTCCATCTCCCTCTGGTGCTCCCCTCCCCCTTTCTTTCTCCCTGGTCCTCCCGTCCCATGATCCTTTCCCTTCTCTAGATCTGTATCCCTTTTGCCAATCACCTTTCTGGCTCTCAGCTTCACCCCACCCTCTCCGGTCTTCTATCACTTCGCATTTTCCCCTCCCCTCCTACTTTCAAATCTCTTACTATCTTTCCTTTCAGTTAGTCCTAACGAAGGGTCTCAGCCCGAAACGTTGACATTGCTTCTCCCTATAGATGCTGCCTGGCCTGCTGCGTTCCACCAGCATTTTGTGTGTGTTGCTTGAATTTCCAGCATCTGCAGATTTCCTCGTGTTGACCACATGTCCATAGTACATTTCCCTGCAAAAACAGCATCCCAATTCACACCCGCATCTCTAGCCTTATAGCCTCATAATTTGCCCTTCCCCAATTAAAAATTTTCCTGTCCTCTCTGATTCTATCCTTTTCCATGATAATGCTAAAGGCCAGGAAGCAGTGGTCACTGTCCCCCAGATGCTCACCCACTGAGAGATTTGTGACCTGTCCCATTTCGTTACCTAATACAGTCGGGCCTCCTTATCCGCGGGGGATTGGTTCTGAGACCCCCCCCCGCGGACACCAAAAATTGCGGATGCTCAAGTCCCTTATTTAACCTGAATCAGTGCAGTGGTCTTTAGGACCCAGCAGAATCCTGGACTTTATTTAACATGTTCAGAGCGGTGGACATTAGGACCCAGCGTAGCTCTGAATCCGTGGTGTTTCTGTTCGCGAAAATAATCCCCATCGAGATTGAAAATAGGTGGAAGTAATAAAGCGATCGGAAAGAGGTGAAAAGCCATCGGCCCTGTCCCGATGAAAGCTACGATTATTACTAAGCAACGCAGTGGTTTAATTATTGAAATACATATGTTTCTTAAGTGTTTTATATGCATAGAAAGGTAAAATATGTACTATATACTAAGAAAAACATTTGACTAACTGAGGCTAAATAATACCGGATGTAGCTGTTCCGACTTCAAATCCGACTTAAAGATGGACTCAGGAATGGAACTCATTCATAATCTGGGGACTGCTTGTACTTTTAAGTCATTTCTAGATTACTTATAGTACCTAATATAATGTAAATGCCAAGAAAATAGTTATACTGTATTGTTTAAAGAATAATGACAAGAAAAAATAGTCTGTACATGCTCAAACAACGAGTACTGGAGAGAGAACTTCCGGGTTTTCCCGATCCGCAGTTGGTGGAATCCGCGGATAAGGAGGGCCGACTGTACTAGATCTAGTATGGCATTCCCCCTAGTCGGCCTGTCAACATACTGTGACAGGAATCTGTCATGGACAAACTCTGCCCCGTCTAAACGATTGGAACTAATCAGGTGCCGATCAATATTAGGGAAGTTAAAGTCACCCATAATTACAACCCTGTTATTTTTGCACCTTTCCAAAATCTGCCTCCCAATATGCTCCTCGATATCTCTGCTGCTACCAGGGGGCCTATAGAATACTCTCAGTAGAGTAACTACTCCCTTCCTGTTCCTAACTTCCACCCATACTGACTCAAAAGAGGATCCTGCTACATTACCCACCCTTTCTGTAGCTGTAATAGTATCCCTGACCAGTAATGCCACCCCTCCTCCCCTTCCCCCCCTGCTATCCCTTTTAAAGCACTGAAATCCAGGAATATTGAGAATCCATTCCTGCTCTGGTGCCAGCCAAGTCTCTGTAATGGCCACTACATCATAATTCCATGTATGTATCCAAGCTCTCAGTTCATCACCTTCGTTCCTGATGCTTCTTGCATTGAAGTACATGCAGTTTAGCCCTTCTGCCTTACTACCTTCCACCATTTATTTTGCTTCTCTTTTGTCAAAGCCTCTCGATATGTTAGATCTGGCTTTACTCCATTTACTTCCACTGCTCTATTACTTTGGGTCCCATCCCCCTTGCAAATTAGTTTAAACCCTCCTGAACCATGCTAGCAAACCTACCTGCAAGGATATTGCTCCCCCCTCGAGTTCAGGTGCAACCCATCCAATCTGTACAGGTCCCACCTTCCCCAGAAGAGATTCCAATGATCCAAAAATCTAAAACCCTGCCCCCTGCACCAACTCCTCAGCCACACATTCAACTGCCATCTCCTCCAATTCTTACCATCAGTATGACATAGAACTGGCAGCAATCCTGAGAACACCACCCTTTTTTACGCGGGTAGTGGTGAACTAGTGACCTTCAGATCATTAGACCAAGCATTAACCACTTGGCCATGCGCCAACACATAGGAGCTTAGAAAAATAGAGGGCTCTGGGTAACCCAAGGTAATTTCTAAAGTAAGTACATGTTTGGCACAGCATTGTGGGCCGAAGGGCCTGTATTGTGCTGTAGGGTTTCCATTTCTATGTTGCTAAATTCCCTCTGGTCCAGAACCTGCTGCAAGCCATGATAGCCTTCCTCACAATCCACTATCTTTCCAGTCTTGGTGTCATCCTCAAATCTGATCCAATGATCCACATTATCATCCAGACTATTGATGTAGATGAGAAGCAACAATAAACCCAACACTGATCCCTGTGGTACTCCACAGGCCTCCAGTCTGAGATGAAACCATTTACTACCATTCTCTGGCTTCTCCCGCAAATCCAGTGTCTAATCCAGTTTACCACCTCATGTTGAATGCTGAGCAGCTGAACCTTCTTGACCAGCCTCCCATGAAGAGCCTTGTCAAATTCCTTTCTTAAGTCCATGTAGACAACATCCACTGCCTTGCCTTCATCAGCTTTCCTGGTAACTTCTTCAAGAAGATAGATAGATAGATACTTTATTCATCCCCATGGGGAAATTCAACTTTTTTTTTCCAATGTCCCATACACTTGTTGTAGCAAAACTAATTACATACAATACTTAACTCAGTAAAAATATGATATGCATCTAAATCACCATCTCAAAAAGCATTAATAATAGCTTTTAAAAAGTTCTTAAGACCTGGCGGTAGAATTGTAAAGCCTAATGGCATTGGGGAGTATTGACCTCTTCATCCTGTCTGAGGAGCATTGCATCGATAGTAACCTGTCGCTGAAACTGCTTCTCTGTCTCTGGATGGTGCTATGTAGAGGATGTTCAGAGTTATCCATAATTGACCGTAGCCTACTCAGCGCCCTTCGCTCAGCTACCGATGTTAAACTCTCCAGTACTTTGCCCACGACAGAGCCCGCCTTCCTTACCAGCTTATTAAGACGTGAGGCGTCCCTCTTCTTAATGCTTCCTCCCCAACACGCCACCACAAAGAAGAGGACGCTCTCCACAACTGACCTATAGAACATCTTCAGCATCTCACTACAGACATTGAATGACGCCAACCTTCTTAGGAAGTACAGTCGACTCTGTGCCTTCCTGCACAAGGCATCTGTGTTGGCAGTCCAGTCTAGCTTCTCGTCTAACTGTACTCCCAGATACTTGTAAGCTCTGTAAGATTGGTTAGACATGACCTACCATGCATGGAGTCATGCTGACGATCCTTAATCAGTCCATGTCCATCCAAATACTCATATATCTGGTCCCTTAGAATACCTTCCAGTAATCTTCCCACTACTGATATCAGGCCAATGATTTTTAGAGCCTTGAACAGCAGAACATCATTGGCTATCCTCCAATCCTCTGATACTTCACCTGTTACTACGGGCGATTTAAATATCTCCACCAGGCTGCTAGCAGTTCCTGCACTTGCCTCCCACAGGGTCTGAGGGAACACCTTGTCAGGCCCTGGGGATTTATCCACCCTAATTTTCCCCTCTTTTGTAATCTGTATAGGGTGCATGAAGTTGGTGCCACTTTGCCTCACTTCTATATGCTATGATAGATAGATAGATAGATAGATACTTTATTCATCCCCATGGAGAAATTCAACTTTTTTTTCCAATGTCCCATACACTTGTTGTAGCAAAACTAATTACATACAATACTTAACTCAGTAAAAAATATGATATGCATCTAAATCACTATCTCAAAAAGCATTAATAATAGCTTTTAAAAAGTTCTTAAGTCCTGGCAGTAGAATTGTAAAGCCTAATGGCATTGGGGAGTATTGACCTCTTCATCCTGTCTGAGGAGCATTGCATCGATAGTAACCTGTCGCTGAAACTGCTTCTCTGTCTCTGGATGGTGCTATGTAGAGGATGTTCAGAGTTATCCATAATTGACCGTAGCCTACTCAGCGCCCTTCGCTCAGCTACCGATGTTAAACTCTCCAGTACTTTGCCCACGACAGAGCCCGCCTTCCTTACCAGCTTATTAAGACGTGAGGCGTCCCTCTTCTTAATGCTTCCCCCCCAA
This sequence comes from Hemitrygon akajei, assembly GCF_048418815.1. Lineage (NCBI taxonomy): Eukaryota > Metazoa > Chordata > Chondrichthyes > Myliobatiformes > Dasyatidae > Hemitrygon > Hemitrygon akajei. The sequence goes on along the minus strand of NC_133134.1, from coordinate 174,140,305 downwards.
CACGCCACCACAAAGAAGAGGGCGCTCTCCACAACTGACCTATAGAACATCTTCAGCATCTCACTACAGACATTGAATGACGCCAACCTTCTTAGGAAGTACAGTCGACTCTGTGCCTTCCTGCACAAGGCATCTGTGTTGGCAGTCCAGTCTAGCTTCTCGTCTAACTGTACTCCCAGATACTTGTAGGTCTTAACCTGCTCCACACATTCTCCATTAATGATCACTGGCTCCATATGAGGCCTAGATCTCCTAAAGTCCACCACCATCTCCTTGGTCTTGGTGATATTGAGACGCAGGTAGTTTGAGTTGCACCATATCACAAAGTCCTGTATCAGTTTCCTATACTCCTCCTCCTGTCCATTCCTGACACACCCCACTATGGCCGTGTCATCAGCGAACTTCTGCACATGGCAGGACTCCGAGTTATATTGGAAGTCTGATGTGTACAGGGTGAACAGGACCGGAGAGAGTATGGTTCCCTGCGGCGCCCCTGTGCCGCTGACCACCGTGTCAGACCTACAGTCTCCCAACCGCACATACTGAGGTCTATCTGTCAAGTAGTCCACTATCCAATCCACCATGTGAGAGTCTGCTCCCATCTCTGTTAGTTTGTGCCTTAAGATCTTGGGCTGGATGGTGTTAAAGGCACTAGAGAAGTCAAGGAATGTAATCCTCACAGCACAACTGACCCCCTCTAGGTGAGAGAGTGATTTGTGCAGCAAATACGTGATAGCATCCTCCACTCCCACCTTCTCCTTCTATGCAAACTGAAGAGGATCCTGGGCGTGCCTGGTTTGTGGCCTCAGATTCTGTATTATCAGCCGCTCCATGGTCTTCATAACGTGCGACGTCAAGGCAACAGGTCTGAAGTCATTCAACTCCTTTGGTTGTGGTTTCTTCGGTACCGGGACAATACAGGATGTTTTCCACTGTCTGGGTACTCTTCTCTGCTCCAGGCTCATGTTGAAGATGCGCTGTAGTGGTTCTCCCAGCTCAGGCGCACAGGCCCTCAGTAATCGTGGGGAAACTCCATCCGGTCCAGCCGCCTTGCTGGTACAGATCTTCCTCAGTTGACCTTCCACCTGTGCAGCCGTAATCCTGGGCGTGGGCAAGGTCTCCTGTGAGTGGCTATTTTCCTGTGAGGGAAGTAAGCCTGGTGTGGATTTCTGCGGTGAGGATGAGATTGAGCTGTCGAACCTGTTGAAGAAGTTGTTCAGCTGGTTCGCTTTCTCCACATCTCCACTTATGTTTGCCCCCCGCTTTGCACCGCATCCGGTGATGATCTTCATCCCATCCCACACCTCCTTCATGCTTTTTTTCTGCAGCTTTTGTTCTAGCTTCCTCCTATACTGCTCCTTTGCCCCCCTTATCTGTACTCTGAGTTCCTTCTGAACTCTTTTAAGCTCCAACCGATCACCATCTTTAAAGGCCCTCTTCTTCTGGTTTAGGAGGCCTTTGATGTGACTAGTGATCCAGGGCTTATTATTGGGATAGCAGCGAACAGTTCTAACAGGAACAACTGCATCCACACAAAAGTTAATATAGTCCGTTGTGCATTCAGTGACCTCCTCAACGCCCCCACAGAGCCCCCCTTGCAGTACATCCCAGTTAGTAGTACCGAAGCAGTCTCTCAGGGCCATGTGTCCATCTCCTGAGTAAATACAGATGCAAAATATTTATTTAAGATCTCCCTTATCTCTTTTGGCTCCATACTTGGATTACCATTCTACATTTTGATCCAGAGGACCAATTTTGTCTCTCATAATCCTTTTGCTTTTAACATAACTGTAGAATTCCTTGGGATTCTCCTTCACCTTGTCTGCTACGGCAACCTCATGCTTTCTTTTAGCCCTCCTGATTTCTTTTTTCACCGAATTATAGGAAAGATGTCAACAAAATAGAGTACAGAGAAGATTTACTAGGATGTTACCTGGGTTTCAGCACCTAAGTTACAGAGTTGAACAAGTTAGGTCTTTATTCTTTGGAACGTAGAAGGTTGAGGGTGGACTTGATAGAGGTATTTAAAATTATGAGGGGGATAGATAGAGTTGACGTGGATAGGCTTTTTCCATTGAGAGTAGAGGAGATTCAAACAAGAGGACATTAGTTGAGAGTTAGGGGGCAAAAGTTTAGGGGTAACACGAGGGGGAACTACTTTACTCAGAGAGTGGTAGCTGTGTGGAATGAGCTTCCAGTAGAAGTGGTAGAAGCAGGTTCGATATTGTCATTTAAAGTAAAATTTGGATAGGTATATGAACAGGAAAGGAATGGAGGGTTATGGGCTGAGTGCAGGTCGGTGGGACTAGGTGAGAGTAAGCGTTTGGCACGGACTAGAAGGGCTGAGATGGCCTTTTTCCATACTGTAATTGTTATATGGTTTTTTAAGTGTTCTCTTGCATTTCTTATGCTCCATAAGCACACCTATACCTGCTATGCACTTCCTTTTTCTTTAACCAGGACTTAAATATCTCCTGTTGTCTTTACCTTTTATTCTGAGAGGCACATACAGGTTCTGTGCTCTCAAAATTTCACTTTTGAAGTCCTCCCATTTACCAAGTACACTTTTGCCAGAAAACAACCTGTCCTAATTCACACTTGCCAGATTCTTTCTGATACCATCAAAATTGGCCTTTCTCCAATTTAGAATATCAACCCACGGACCAGACTTACTCTTTGCATAGTTACTTTGAAACTAATGGTATTGTGATCACTAGATGCAAAGCATTCCCTTACATAAACTTCTGTCATCTGCCCTATCTCATTCCCTAATGGCAGTCCTGGCAACTTTTTTTTTTGAAGAATACATCTCACGATGCTTTGAACACATCAGTGGTGTAACTGCACATTTCTGAGCTGATATTCCAATGCAAGAAGTATCATAGAAAAGGCAGATATAGTGCTGAGGATGAAGTAGCTAGTTTGTAGTGAGGGGCAGGCTGTTGAAGGGGCAAAGTTGCAGTCAGCAGGATGAGTTGCAGCTTGGAAAGTGGACCGTTGGAAGGGGTGAATACAGGACTGAAGGTGTATCTGGCTATGCGCAGTATACGGAATAAGGAAGGTGAACTTGCAGCACAGTTACAGATTGGCAGGCATGGTGTTGTAGGCATCACTGAATCGTGGCTGAAAGAAAATTATAGCTGGGAGCTTAATGTCTAAGGATATTCTTTCTTAAAGGGCAGGAAGGAAAGTGTTGCTCTGGTAAAAATCAAATCAAATCATTAGGGAAAGGTAACAGGGTCAGAAGGCAATGAACCATTGTGGTTAGAGCTATGGAACTGCAAGGGTAAAAAGATCTTGGTGGGAGTTGTATACAGACCCCCAAACAATAGTAAGGATGTGACCTACAAATTGCAGTGGGAGGTTAAAAAATGCATGCCAAAAGGGCAATGTTACAATAGTCCTGGGAGACTTCCATATGCAGGTAGATTGGGAAAGCTAGGTTGCTGTTGGATTCCAGGAGGAGGAATTTCTAGCGTGCCTATGAGATGGCTTTTTAGAGCAGCTTGTGGTTGAGCCCACGAGAAGGTCAGCTATTTTGGACTGGTTGGTGTGCAATGAACCAGAATTGATTAGAAACCTTAAGATTGTTATTAACAAACTTATGGGCAAGTGATCATAATGTGATCAAATTCACACTGAAATTTGAGAAGCTAAGGTCAGGTGTATGTATCTGTGTTACAGTGGAGTAAAAATTACAGAGGCACGAGAAGGGAGTTGGCCAGAGTTGATTGGAAAAGAACACTACAGGGATGACAGCAGAGCAGCAATGGCAGGGATTTCTGGAAGCAATTCAGAAGGCACAGGACATATATATCCCGAAGAAGAAGTATTCCAAAGGAAGGATGACACAACTGGAGAACAAGGGAAGTCAAAGCCAACATAAAAGCCAAAGAGAGGGCATATAATAGAAACATAGAAAACCTACAGCACAATACAAGCCCTTTGGCCCACAGTGTTGTACCGAACATGTTCCTACCTTAGAAATTACTAGGCTTACCTCTTGCCCTCTATTTTTCTAAGCTCCATGTACCTATCCAAAAGTCTCTTAAAAGACCCTATTGTATTCGCCTCCACCGTTGCCGACAGCCCATTCCATGCACTCACCACTCTCTGCGTTTTAAAAAAAAACAACTTAACCCTGACATCTCCTCTGTACCAACTCCCCAGCACCTTAAACCTGTGTCCTCTTGTAGCAACCATTTCAGCCCTGGGGAAAAGCCTCTGACTATCCACACGATCAATGCCTTTCATCATCTTATACACCTCTATCTGGTCACCTCTCATCCTCCATCGCTCCAAGGAGAAAAGGCCGAGTTCACTCAACCTATTCTCCTAAGGCATGCTCCCCAATCCAGGCAACATCCTTGTAAATCTCCTCTGCACCTTTTCTATGGCATCCACATCCTTCCTGTAGTGAGTCGACCAGAACTGAGCATAGTACTCCAAGTGGGGTCTGACCAGGGTCCTATATAGAGCAAAACTTAGTGGGAAGCTTTTACAAACCAACAAAGGCAACTAAAAAAAATTGTTAAGGTGAAGATGGAATTCAAAAGTAAGCTAGCCAGTAATATTAAAGAGGAAACCAAAGTTTCTTCAGATACATAAGGTATAAAAGAGAGGTGAGAGTGGATATCAGACTGCTGGAAAACAATGCTGGAGAGGTAGTAATGGGGGACAAGGAAATAATAGAAGAACTGGATAAGTATTTTGCTTCAGTCTTCACTGTGGAAGACTAGCAGTATGGTGGAAGTTCCAGGTGTTAAGGGTCATGAAGTGTGTGATGTTACCATAACTAGAGAGATGGTTCTTGGGAAACCAGAAGGTTTGAAGGTAGATAAGTCACCTGGATCAGATGGTGTTCACCCAGTGTTCTGAAAGAGGTTGCTGAAGAGATTGTGGGGCATTAGTAATGATCTTTCAAGAATCACTAGATTCTGGAATGGTTCCAAAAGACTGAATAATTGCAAATGTCACCCTACTCCAAGAAGGAAGAGAGGCAAAGAAAGGAAACTATAGGCCAGTTAGTCTGACCTTTGTTGGTTGGGACTCTCCAATGACAACAGATACTTTCTGAGATATGGGATGCAAAACTGTTGACTATGCTTCAAGTGCAGCATGACTAGTGTCTTATAAAGCCTCAGTATTATCTCCTTGCTCTTATATTCTATTCCCCTTGAAATAAATGCGAACATTGCATTTGAGACTCAACCTGTAAATAATCTTCCTGGGAGTCTTGCACAAGGGACTCGTAAGTCCCTTTGCGCCTCTGATGTTTGAACTTTTTCCCCATTTAGATAATAGTCTGCACCATTGTTCCTTTTACCAAAATGCATTATCATACATTTCCAACACTGTATTCCATCTGCCACTTTTTTGCCTATTCTTCTAAGTCCTGCTGCAATTGCATAGCCTCCTCAGCGCTACCTACCCCATCACCTATCTTGGTATCATCTGTAAATTTTGCCACAAAGCCTCAATTCCATTATCCAAATCATTGACAAACAATATGAAAAGTAGTGGTCCCTATACTGATTCCTGAGGAACACCACCAACCAGAAAAGGCCCCCTTTATTCCCATTTGCTTTTCCTGGCTGTCAGCCATTCCTCTATCCATGCTAGTATCTTTCCTGTGTGCCATAGGATTTTTGCTTTCTGAAAATCTAAGTAAATGACATCTACTGTCTCTCCTTTGACCCATTTTATTATTAGTCTCCCAGTAGCCCAAAACTACATCCTTAATAGTAGATTCCAACACTTTCACAATCACTGAGGTTAGGCCAACTGGCCTATTTCACACGTGTCTGATCTTGCCCCATCCTCCTGTCACCCTACCCACTCCAGCAGCCTGCACGTCCAGCATATTATTCTCCGAAACTTCTACCATCTCAATAGGATAACATCACCAAGCACATCTTTCCCTACCCCCCCCCCCCCCCCCCCATTTTCTGCTTTCCACAAGGTTTGGTCCCTACACAACTCCCTCGTCCATTTGTCCCTCCCCACTGATACCCCTCCTGGCACTTATCCTTGCAAGCAGAGCAAGTGCTACACCTGCCCCTGCACCTCCTCCCTCAAGGTCCTAAACATACCTTCCAGGTGAGGCGACACTTCACCAGTGAGTCATTTACTGTTTTTGGTGCTCCCGGTGTGGCCTCCTGTATATCGGTGAGACCTGACGTAGATTGAGAAACTGCTTCGCTGAGCATCTGTGCTCAGACCACCAGAACAAGCAGGATCTCCCAATGGCCACCCATTTTAATTCCACTTTGCATTCCCGTTCCGATATGTTCATCTAAGGCCTCCTTCACTGTTGTGATGAGGCCACACTGGGTTGGAGGAACACCACCTTGTATTCCATTTGGGTAGCCTCCAGCCTGATGGCATGAACTTCAATTTCTCAAATTTCTGGTAATGCTCTCTCCATCCCTACCCCCTGCCATTTCTGCCCATTGGCTCCCCGTGGTGGTGCTCCTATCTTTTTATTTCTACCATGGCCTTTTGTCTTTTTCACCAGCTAACTTCCCAGCTCTTTACTTCATTCATCCCTGTCCAGGTTTCACCTCCCTCCACTCTCCTCACCTTTTAAATCTACTCCTCAGCCTTTTTTTCCTCCAGTCCTGCTGAAGTGTTTTGGCCCGAAACATCAACTGTACTTTTTCCCATAGATGCTGCCTGGCCTGCTGAGTTCCTCCAGCATCTTGTGTGTGTTCAGATTTGCAGCATCTGCAGATTTGGTGTATAATTTCCCTTATTTTGCCTTCTTCCCTTAAAGAGTGGAGTGACATTCGCAATCTTCCAGCCTTTTGAGACCATATCAGAATCAAGTGATTTTTGAAAGATCATGACCAATGCATCCATTATCTCTTTAGCAACCTTTCTCAGGACTCTGAGATGTGTAGTCCATCTGGTCTGGGTGACTTATCCACCTTAAGACCTTTCAGTTTGCTGAGCACATTTTCCTTTGTAATAGCAATGGTACTCACTCCTGCTCCCTGTCACTCATGGACCTTTGGCACAGGGGTAGTGTCTTCCACAGTGAAGACTGATGCAAAGTACCTATTGATGCACCATCAATAACTCTCGGAGACGTGAGACGAGATAGGCTTTTATTAGCTGGAAGAGAGCAGTCAGCAGCAAGAGACCATCACACAACATCCTGGAGACTGAGGGAGGAGCAGTGCCTCCAATTGCCTTTACAGGGGTCTGTGGGAGGAGCCACAAGAGCAGTCAGCGGGGGGGGGGGGGGGGGGGCGTGTCCAGACAGGTATATGTAGTTCACCACACCTATTAAGTTCATCTGCCATTCTTTGTCCCCCATTACTACCTCACCAACGTCATTTTCCAGTGGTCAATTCTCAGCTCCCTTTTACTCTTTATATAACTGGAAAAAATAATATTCTACTTTGTTATTAGCTAATTTATCCTCAAATTTATTTTTTCCCTTATAACTTTTAGTTGCCTTTTTTTATTTCAAAAGCTTCCCAATCATCCAACTTCCCAACTTTTGCTAACTTGTATGCCCTTTCCTTTGCTTTTATGCAGTCCTTAACTTCCCTTGTCAGCCATGGTTGCCTACTTCTGCCACTTAAGAACAACTTCTTCTGTTCTTAACATATCTATCCTTGTGAATATCTAGCCTTGTGAACTATTCCCAGAAATAATAATTGATACATGTGGCTTGTGGTTCTCCCTCTCAAATTGCATTATGAATTCAATCATGTTATGATTGCAATCTCCTAAGCGCCTCTTTACATTAAGCTCCCTAATAAGATCTGGGTTATTACAGAACACCTAGTCTAAAATAGCCTTTCCCCAAGTAGACTCAAGCACAAGCTGCTCTAAAAAGCCATCTTGTAGGCATTCAACAAATTCCCTCTAATGCGATCCTACACCAAACTGAATTTACCCCACATCTTAGCTACTAATGGGAGGACTATATATGATTTCCATAATGGTTTTATACCTTTGCAGTTTCTTAATTCCACCCACAAAGATTCAACATTCTCTGACCCTGTGTCACCTCTTTCTAAAGATGTAGTTTAATCTCTTATCAAGAGCCACACCGCAGCCTCTACACCTTCCTACCTGTCCTTTCAATACTAAAGTATATTCTGTAATATATCAGTCTTCACCGAAGAAGACACTAGCAGTTGCCTTGTGTTGAAGGTATGATGGAGATCAAGTGAGTGCAGTTACAATGACAAGGGAGAAGGTGCTCAAATAGCTGAAGGACCTAAGGTTACATAAGTCACCCAGACCAGATGAACTGTACCCCAGGGTTCTGAAAGAGAAAGCTCTAGAGATTGTGGGGGCGTTAGTAGTGATCTTTCAAAAATCATTGGACTCTAGTATGGTGCCACAGGACTGGAAAATTGCAAATGTCACTCCACACTTTAAGAAAGGAGGAAGGCAGCAGAAAGGAAATTATAAGCCAGTTAGCTTGACCTCAGTGTTTGGGAAGATGTTGGAGTCAATTGTCAGGGATGAAGTTATGGAGTACTGGGTGACATAGGGCAAGATATGACAAAATCAGCACGGTTTCCTGAAGGGAAAATCTTGCCTGACTAATCTGTTGGAATTCTTGGAGATTATAAGTAGAATAGACCATAAGACAAAGGAGCAGAAGTCAGCCATTCGGCCCATCGAGTCTGCTCCGCCATTTCATCATGAGCTGATCCAATCTCCCCTTTAGTCCCATTCCCTCGCCTTCTCACCATAACCTTTGATGCCCTGACTACTCAGATGCCTATCAATCTCTGCCTTAAATACACCCAATGACTTGGCCTCCACTGCTGCCCATGGCAACAAATTCACCACCCTCTGGCTAAAATTTTTTTTTCACATCTCGGTTCTGAATCGGTGCCCTGCAATCCTCAAGTCATGTCCTCTTGTACTAGACTCCCCCCACCATGGGAAACAACTTTGCCACATCCACTCTGTCCATGCCTTTCAACATTCGAAATGTTTCTATGAGGTCCCCCCTCATTCTTCTAAACTCCAAGGAGTACAGTCCAAGAGCAGTCAAACGTTTCTCATATGTTAACCCTCTTATTCCCGGAATCATTCTAGTGAAACTTCTCTGAACCCTCTCCAATGTCAGCACATCCTTGCTTAAATAAGGAGCTCAAAACTGCACACAGTACTCCCAAGTGAGGTCTTACCAGTGCCTTATATCAACATCACAACTGTGCTCCGATACTCTATTCCTCTAGAAATTAATGCGTTCGCCTTCTTTACCACTGACTCAACCTTGAGGTTAACCTTAACGGTATCCTGATCGAGGACTCCCAAGTCCCGTTGCATCTCAGAACTTTGAATTCTCTCCCCATTTAAATAATAGTCTGCCTGTTCATTTCTTCCACCAAAGTGTATGACCATACACTTTCCAACATTGTATCCACGCTTACAAGGATAAGTGCCAGGAGGGAGATCGGTGGGAAGGGATTGGGGGGGGATGAGTGGATAGGGAAGTTGTGTAGGAAGCGATCCCTGCGGAAAGCAGAAAGAGAGGGGGAGGAAAAGATGTGCTTGGTAATGGGATCCCATTGGAGGTGGCAGAAGTAACGGAGAATTATGCGTTGGACCTGGAGGCTCGAGGGGTGGTAAGTGAGGTCCACTCGTCGCCCCTATCCCTTCCCACCGATCTCCCTCCTGGCACTTATCCTTGTAAGCGGAACAAGTGCTACACCTGCCCTTACACTTCCTCCCTCACCACCATTCGGGGCCCCAGACAGTCCTTCCAGGTGAGGCGATACTTCACCTGTGAGTCGGCTGGTGTGGTATACTGCATCCGGTGCTCCCGGTGTGGCCTTTTATATATTGGTGAGACCTGACGCAGACTGGGAGACCGTTTCGCTGAATACCTACACTCTGTCCGCCAGAGAAAGCAGGATCTTCCAGTGGCCACACATTTTAATTCCACATCCCATTCCCATTCTTATATGTCTATCCATGGCCTCCTCTACTGTCAAGATGAATCCACACTCAGGTTGGAGGAACAACACCTTATATACCGGCTGGGTAGCCTCCAACCTGATGACATGAATATTGACTTCTCTAACTCCTGTTAATGCCCCTCCTCCCCTCCTGTTCTCCATCTCCCTCTGGTATTCCCCCCCCCTTTCTTTCTCCCGAGGCCTCCCGTCCCATGATCCTTTCCCTTCTCCAGCTTTGTATCACTTTCGCCAATCACCTTTCCAGCTCTTAGCTTCATCCCACCCCCTCCGGTCTTCTCCTATCATTTGGCATTTCCCCCTCCCCCCACTACTTTCAAATCTCTTAGTACCTCTCCTTTCAGTTAGTCCTGACGAAGGGTCTCGGCCCGAAACGAAGAACAGTGCTTCTCCTACAGATGCTGCTTGGCCTGCTGTGTTCTACCAGCATTTTGTGTGTGTTGTTTGAATTTCCAGCATCTGCAGATTTCCTCATGTTTATTCCATAATCCAAATTGTTGATATACAACGTAAAAAGAAGCAGCCCCAACACGGACCCCTTTGGAACACCACTGGTAACTGGCAGCCAACCAGAATGGGATCCTTTTATTCCCACTCTCTGTTTCCGGCCAATCAACCAATGCTCTATCCACGTATGTAACTTTCTTGTAATTCCTTGGGCTCTTATCTTATTTAGCAGCCTCATGTGTGGCACCTTGTCAAAGGCCTTCTGAAAATCCAAATACACAACATCCACTGTATCTCCGTTGTCTAGCCTACTTGTAATTTCCTCAAAAAATTGCAATAGGTTTGTCAGGCAGGATTTTCCTTTAAGGAAACCATGCTGAGTTCTGCCTATCCTGTCATATGCCTCCAGGTACTCTGTAACCTCATCCTTGACAATCGACTCCAACAACTTCCCAACCACTGATGTCAAGCTAACAGGTCTATAATTTCCTTTTTGCTTCCTTGCCCCCTTCTTAAATAGCGGAGTGATATTTGCAATCTTCCAGTCCTCCGGAACCGGGCCAGAATCTTATCGACTTTTGAAAGATCATTGCTAATGCCTTCGCAATCTCCACAGCTACTTCCTTCAGAACACGCGGGTGTATTCCATCTGGTCCAGGAGATTTATCTACCCTTAGACTATTCAGCTTCCTGAGTACTTTCTCTTTCGTAATTGTGACTGCGCATATTTCTCTTCCCTGGCAGCCTTGAATGTCCGGTATATTGCTGATGTCTTCCTCAGTGAAGACTGATGCAAAATACTCGTTCAGTTCCTCTGCCATCTCCTTATCTCCCATTACAATTTCTCCAGCATAATTTTCTATCGGTCCTATATCTACTCCCACCTATCTTTTACTCTCTATATACTTGAAAAAGCTTTTAGTATCCTCTTTGATATTATTTGCTAGCTTCCTTTCATAGTTCATCTTTTCCCTCTTAATGACCTTCTTTGTTTCCTTTTGTAAGCTTTTAAAAACTTCCCAATCCTCTGTCTTCCCACTAATTTTTGCTTCCTTGTATGCCCTCTGCTTTGCTTTGACTTCTCTTGTCAGCCACGGTTGCATCCTTTTTCCATTTAAAAATTTCTTCTTCTTTGGAATATATCTGTCTTGCAGCTTCCTCACTTCTCGCATAAACTCCAGCCACTGCTGCTCTGCTGTCCTTCCCGCTAGTCCCTTTCCAGTCAACCTTGGCCAGTTCCTTTCTGATGCCACTGTAATTTCCTTTACTTCACTGAAATACCGACACATCGGATTTTGGCTTCTCTTTCTCAAATTTCACAGTGAACTCAATCATGTTATGATCACTGCCTCCTAAGGGTTCCTTCACTTCCATCTTTCTAATCACCTCTGGTTCATTACACAATACCCAATCCAGTAAAGCCGATCCCCTAGTGGGCTCAACAACAAGCTGTTCTGAAAAGCCATCTCGTAGACATTCTACAAATTCTCTCTCTTGAGATCCAGTGCCGACCTGATTTTCCCAATCCACTCACATGTTAAAATCCCCCACAATTATCATAACACTGCCCTTCTGGCAAGCCTTTTCTATTTCCTGTTGTAATTTGTAGTCCACATCACTGCAACTGTTTGGAGGCCTGTAGTTAACTGCCATCAGGGTCTTTTTGTTGTAAACTTCTTTCAATCTACCCGATGCAAAGACACCATTTACTATGGTGAAAGTAACTTTAACTCTTTATTAGCAAGCTACTCAAGAGAACCCTCCTTAAGCACACTCTCGGAGGCTGCTTCGAGGGTCTCTTTCTCCTGAAGCAAATACAGTTCTTTTTATATCATGCAGTCACGTACACAGATACATGTGGGTTCACCCCCCCCCCCCCTTAGTTTCTCTACGGATGAGTATTGTTAACTTTATCAGTCATAAATTGTTTGTATAACAGTTTTAATTGCTACTATGTCTGGATGCAGACAGGCACAGGCTTACCATCCAAAGCCTGCTGCCCTTGGAAATAGTCACTCCTTCTTTATGCTTATCTTGCAGGTGCCATAAGGAATACAAGGCACAATAGGTTTCTCACACCAAGGATGCTGTCACCCGCTCAGCTTATCTTATGGGAAAGCATTTGTGCATTTATACTCTTTTCTCAAGCTCATAGCTGCTATGACCTTTTTAAAAAAACTAGCCAGGGTCACAAGCGGCTTACGAGATGCTAACTTCTTAATATTACACTTTTACCCCTGCAATTTCTTAGCTCAACCCATGAAGATTCTGTACCTTCCAATCCTATGTCAACTTTTTCTAATGATTTAATATCATTTCTTACCATTAAACCCACGCCACCCCCTCTACCTACCTGCCTATCCTTCCGATACACCGTGTATCCTTGGACGTTTCAGCTCCCAGAGACATGCATCCTTTAGCCATGTCTCAGTGATGGCCACAATATCATACCTGCCAATCTGTAACTGTACAACAAGATGATCCACCTTATTCCTTATGCTGTGTGCATTTAAGTATAACACCTTAAGTCCAGTATTTGGTACCTTTTGCATTGATTGCACTGCTACTTTATTGCACTGCAACTCATCCCAATGGCTGCAAATTTGCTCTATCACCTGCCTGTCCTTCCTGACATCCTTACTGCTCACTACCTTAGATCTATTTCTGTTTTCCCTCTTCTCTGCTCCATCATTCCGGTTCCCATCCCCTTGCCAAATTAATTTAAACCCTCACTAACAGCTCTATTAAACCTTCCCGCCAGGATATTGGTTCCTCTAGAATTAAAGTGTAACCCGTCCTTTTTTGTGCAGGTCACACCTGCCCCAAAAGAGGTCCCAATGATCCAGAATCTTGAATCCCTGCTCCCTGCTCCAATCCCTTAGCCACGCATCTATCCTCCACCTCATTCCATTCCTACTCTCACTGTCGCATGGCACAGGCAGTAATTCCGAGATTACTACCTTTGCGGTCCTTCTTCTCAGCTGCCTTCATAACTCCCTATGTTCTCCTTTCAGGACCTTTTCCCTTTTCCTGCCTATGTCATTGGTACCTATATGTACCACAACCTCTGGCTCCTCACCCTCCCACTTCAGGATATTTTGGACGCGATCAGAAACATCCCGGACTCTCTTAACTCTGATGAGAAGAAGAAAAAATCAAAATGGCTCCCACTGCACTCCTGTTCTGATCCTCCAACTTCCTTCTCCAAATGAAAAAGATAAAGATATCCAGATAGATAAAGGGAATACAGTGGATGTGTATATTTGGACTAACAGAAGGCTTTAACAAAGTGTCACACATGAGGCTGCTTACCAGTTTAAGAGCCCATGGTATTACAGGAAAGTTACTGGCATGGTTAGAGTATTGGCTGAATGGTAGGAGGCAGCAAGTGGGAATAAAAAGATCCTTTTTTGGTTGGCTGCCAGTGACTAGTGTTATTCTGCAGGGGTCGGTGTTGGGACCACTTCTTTTTATCCTGTATATCAATGATTAGATGATAAGATAAGACCATAAGATTTAGGAGCACAAGTGGGCTATTCAGCCCATTGAGTCTGCTCTGCCATTCAATCATGGGCTGATCCACTTCATCCAGTCATTCCCACTCCCCTGCCTTCTCCCCATATCCTTTGATGCCCTGGCTAATCAAGAACCTATCTATCTCTGCCTTAAATACACCCAATGACTTGGCCTCCACAGTCGCTCGTGGCAACAAATTCCACAGATTTACCACCCTCTGACTAAAGTAATTTCTTGGCATCTCAGTTCTAAAAGGACATTCTTCAATCCTGAAGTCGTGCCCTCTTGTCCTAGAATCCCCTACCGTGGGAAATAACTTTGCCATATCTAATCTGTTTAGGCCTTTTAACATTCAGAATATTTCTATGAAATCCCAACTCATTCTTCTGAACTCCAGGAAATACAGCCCAAGAGCTGCCAGATGTTCCTCATATGGTTACCCTTTCATTCCTTGAATCATTCTCGTGAATCTTCTCTGAACCTTCTCCAATGTCGGTATATCCTTTCTAAAATAAGGAGCCCAAAACTGCACTCAGTACTCCCAAGTGTGGTCTCACGAGTGCCTTATACAGCCTCAACATCACATCCCAGCTTAGATTCTGTACCTCTAGAAATGAATGCTAACATTGCATTTGCCTTCTTCACTGCTGACTCAACCTGGAGGTTAACCTTTAGGGTATCTTGCACAAGGACTCCAAGTCTGTCTTCACCTCTGCATTTAGAATTCTCTCCCCATCTAAATACCGTAGATTCCGGACTACAGAGCGCACCTGATTAAAAGCCGCTGGCTCTAATTTTAGAAATAAAATCAATTTTTTAATTGTAAAGGCCGCACTGGATCTTAGGCCGCACCGCTACTTTTAAATATACATACGTATCGGTAACACAAATTACGTTGCATATACTTTTTTACTGAACAGCACGAACAACATTCCAATATCTCCTAGCGACTGGTAAAAATATATATACTGCAGCCTACCAGGAAAAGTTATTGATCGCCTTTAACTTAAAAGCAGCGTTTTCGCTCGGGTCTGATGCGCTCGCGTAACGCGATCGGGTCTAATCGGGTCTGATGCGCTCGGGTCTGACGCGCTCGGGTCTGATGCGCTCGCGTAACGCGATCGGGTCTAATCGGGTCTGATGCGCTCGGGTCTGACGCGCTCGCGTAACGCGATCGGGTCTGATGCGCTCGGGTCTGACGCGCTCGGGTCTGATGCGCTCGCGTAATGCCCCCACCTTCCCGTATATATCCCACAAGACGCGGCGAAACCGGGTGTGACGTCATAGCATCCCGGGATGTAGTACAGAAAACAAATATACCCGGTAGTTAAAACACTTCTAACTTTAACTAACAAATGAATTACTAAGCGAAAATATTATAAACTAAGTAACTGCCATAAAGGCAGCACAATGCTTTTCTTCGAGTGTTTTCCATGTTGATGAGGGTGAGTACAAATGACTGATTTACAATAATTTAATTGTGAAAGTGCGCTTGATTTATCGTACAATTTCATTGGACCTCTGTGAACTACTCATCAATTTTATTGGTCTACTGTTACGAGGCAAAATGTTTACGAGGCGGCATGAAAAAAAACCATGTATTAGCCGCTCTGGATTAAAGGCCGCAGAGTTCAAAGCTATTCAAAATGTGGGAAAAAAGTAGCGGCTTATAATCCGGAATCTATGGTAATAATCTGCCCATTTATTTCTTCCACCGAAGTGCATGACCATACCCTTTCAAACATTGTATTTCATTTGCCACTTCTTTGCCCATTCCCCTGAATTATCTATGTCTCTCTGCAGGCTCTCTGTTTCCTCAACACTACCTGCTCCTCCACCTATCTTTGTATCATTGGCAAATTTACCATACTCCAAATCATCGACATACATTGTAAAAAGTAACGATCCAAACATTGACCCCTGTGGAACTCCACTAGTAACCGGCAGCCAGGCAGAATAGGATCCCTTTATTCCCACTCTCTGTTTTCTGTCAACTAGCCAATGTTCCACCCACTCTAGTAACTTCCATTGGCTCTTATCTTGCTAAGCAGCCTCATGTTCGGCACCTTGTCAAAGGCCTTCTGAAAATGCAAGTACACCACATCTACTGCATCTCCTTTGTCTACCCTGCTTGTAATTTCCTCAAAAGAATTGCAGTAGGTTTGTCAGGCAGGAACTTCCTTTCAGGAAACCATGCTGACTTTGGTCTATCTTGTCATGTGCTTGCAGGTATGCCGTAATCTCATCCCTAACGATCGATTCTAACAACTTCCCAACCACTGACGTCAGGCTAACAGGTCTATAGTTTCCTTTGTGCTGCTTCCCACCCTTCTTAAATAGCGGAGTAACTTTGCAATTTTCCAGTCATCCGGTACAATGCCAGAATCTGTCAATTGTTGAAAGATCATCGTTGACGCCTCCGCAATTTCTCCAGCCACTTCTTTCAGAACCTGAGGGTGCATTCCATCAGCTTTAGCTTAATGTGTCTGCACTGAGCATCAACCACCCATTTACACTAATAATAATAATAATCCTTCCTTTTAATTCTAAATCTGCTCCTGCATCTTATGGTCTGATAGAGGGCATAGGTTAATGGTGAGAGGCAAAAGATTTAAAGGAGATCTAGAACATAGAATAGTACAGCACAGGAACAGGCCCTTCAGCCCATGATGTTGTTGCTGAACTAAATACCCAACTAATCTAATCCCTTCTGCTCATACCTTTCCATTCCTACATGTTCATGTGCCTATTAAGAGCCTCTTGAAAACCTCTATTTGCCTCCATCACCACCCCAGGGAGTGCATTCCAGACATCCACCATCTGAGGGGTAAGCTGTTCACAGAGCTTGATGGGTACATTGTACCAGCTGCCAGTGGTGGGTACAATCTCACCAATAAAAAAAACACATTTGGACAGCTACATGCATGGGAAAGGAACAGCAGGATATGGGCCAAATACAGGAAAATGGGATTGCCTTTGACAGGCATTTGGTTGGTATGGGTGTCTGCAGCATTTTTTTGTTTTTACATTTGAAGTCAAATAACAAGGAAGTGGGGAAATCCCAATGAAACTAAAATGGAATTGTGACACAACAAGAGGCCACAATCCATTGAGCCTGAGCCAACTCTAAAATTTCTCTTCAATTAGTGCCAGTCTTCTGCTTTATCCTTTTGTCATTCTGCAGCTTACCGGTTTGAAAATTAACACTGAAACTGCTGGGTCTGGGTTCTGCAATGCCTCTCAATTCCAGGAATGGGACAACAATGACAGTTTCAATAATTCTCAATAATTCAGAGACTGGGGTTCTGGGCTCAGGTTAGCCTATATATAGCCATTACAGACATTGCACCCGCTAAGTTAACAGCATTGTGAAGGACCCCACAACCCCTCAAACAAACTCTTCTCCCTCCCGCCATCTGGGAAAAGGCACCAAAGCATTCGGGCTCTCAATACCAGACTGTGCAACAGTTTCTTCCCCCAAGCCATCAGACTCCTCAATACCCAGAGTCTGGACTGACATCTACATCATTTATTATTATATTGAAATTTGACCTCTACTGTGCCTGTTATCTTGTTTATTAATTATTTACTAATTAATTACTGTACTGCCCTGCACTGTTTTGTGCACCTTGTGTAGTCCTGTGTAGGTCTGTAGTCTAGAGTAGTTTTGTGTTATTTCATATAGCACCATGGTCCCGGAGGACTGTTTCGTTTTTACTGTGTACTGTACCAGCCCAGTTTGTGATCGAAATGACAATAAAAAGCAACTTGACTATTTTGTTTGCGATACCAGAACTATGATTCGATATTTGAGATTTTGAGATTGGAAGTGAGATGCTGAGAGGTGTATTTAAGGCAGAGCTTGATAGGTTCTTGATTGAACACGGCATCAAAGGTTACGGGGAGAAGGCCAGGGAGTGAGGCTGAGGATGAGGAAAAGAAAGATCAACCATGATTGATAGATAGATAGATACTTTATTCATCCCCATGGGGAAATTCAACTTTTTTCCAATGTCCCATACACTTCTTGTAGCAAAACTAATTACATACAATACTTAACTCAGTAAAGAATATGATATGCATCTAAATCACTATCTCAAAAAGCATTAATAATAGCTTTTAAAAAGTTCTTAAGACCTGGCGGTAGAATTGTAAAGCCTAATGGCATTAGGGAGTATTGACCTCTTCATCCTGTCTGAGGAGCATTGCATCGATAGTAACCTGTCGCTGAAACTGCTTCTCTGTCTCTGGATGGTGCTATGTAGAGGATGTTCAGAGTTATCCATAATTGACCGTAGCCTACTCAGCGCCCTTCGCTCAGCTACCGATGTTAAACTCTCGAGTACTTTGCCCACGACAGAGCCCGCCTTCCTTACCAGCTTATTAAGACGTGAGGCGTCCCTCTTCTTAATGCTTCCTCCCCAACACGCCACCACAAAGAAGAGGGCGCTCTCCACAACTGACCTATAGAACATCTTCAGCATCTCACTACAGACATTGAATGACGCCAACCTTCTTAGGAAGTACAGTCGACTCTGTGCCTTCCTGCACAAGGCATCTGTGTTGGCAGTCGATAGGCCAAATAGCCTAATTCTGCTCCTATGCCTTATGGCCTTATTGTCTATACAGGTTTCCCCCACTATCCAAAGGTAGAGCATTCCTATGAAACTGTTTGTAAGCCGAAATGTTGTAAAGTGAAGAAGCAATTACCATTAATTTATATGGGAAAATTTTTTGAGCGTTGCCAGACCCAAAAAAGAAACTACCAAATCAAACCAAATAACACCTAAAACCTAGAATAACACAAACATATAGTAAAAGCAGGAATGATATGATAAGTATACAGCCTATATAAAGTAGAAATATTGTATGTATGGTGTAGTTTCACTTATCAAAATGGGGAAGACGGCAAGCCAAAATCGATTTGGAGGAAAAAAAATCGGCATGTACATGCATGCGCACACAACTTGCCCGCACAAGGCTTCACGGTCATGGTAGTCTTTCTTGGGGTAAACACACGTATAAAGCGGGCGTCTTTTTTCGTAAAAGTGAAAATCCTCCTTGGTTAGCAAAATCAGGTACTAATGTAGGTGCAAACACGAGGAAATCTGCAGATGCTGGAAATTCAAACAACAACACATACAAAATGCTGGTAGAACACAGCAGGCTAGGCAGCATCTATAGGGAGAAGCGCTGTCGACGTTTTGCGCCGAGACCCTTCGTCAGGACTAACCGAAAGGAAAGATAGTAAGAGATTTGAAAGTAGTGGGGGGAGGGGGAAATGCGAAATGATAGGAGAAGACCGGAGGGGATGGGATGAAGCTAAGAGCTGGAAAGGTGATTGGCGAAAGTGATACAGAGCTGGAGAAGGGAAAGGATCATGGGACGGGAGGCCTCAGGAGAAAGAAAGGAGAGGGGAGAGCACCAGAGGGAGATGGAGAACAGGCAAACAACTAAATATGTCAGGGATGGGGTAAGAAGGGGAGGAGGGGCATTAACGGAAGTTAGAGAAGTCAATGTTCATGCCATCAGTTTGGAGGCTACCCAGCCGATATTTAAGGTGTTGTTCCTCCAACCTGAGTTTGGATTCATTTTGACAATAGAGGAGGCCATGGATAGACATATCAGAATGGGAATGGGACGTGGAATTAAAATGTGTGGCCACTGGGAGATCCTGCTTTCTCTGGCGGACCGAGTGTAGGTGTTCAGCAAAACGGTCTCCCAGTCTGCGTCGGGTCTCACCAATATATAAAAGGCCACACCGGGAGCACCGGACGCAGTATACCACACCAGCCGACTCACAGGTGAAGTGTTGCCTCACCTGGAAGGACTGTCTGGGGCCCTGAATGGTGGTGAGGGAGGAAGTGTAAGGGCAGGTGTAGCACTTGTTCCGTTTACAAGGATAAGTGCCAGGAGGGAGATCGGTGGGAAGGGATGGGGGGGGTCGAGTGGACAAGGGAGTCGAATAGGGAGTGATCCCTGTGAAAAGCAGAAAGGGGGGGGGAGGGAAAAATGTGTTTGGTAGTGGGATCCCGTTGGAAGTGGCGGAAGTTACGGAGAATTATATGTTGGACCTGGAGGCTGGTGGGGTGGTAGGTAAGGACAAGAGGAACCCTATCCCGAGTGGGGTGGCGGGTGGATGGGGTGAGGGCAGATGTGTGGGAAATGGAAGAGATGCGTTTGAGAGCAGAGTTGATGGTGGACGAAGGGAAGCCCCTTTGTTTAAAAAAGGAAGACATCTCCTTTGTCCTGGAAAGAAAAGCCTCATCCTGAGGGCAGATGCGGCAGAGACGGAGGAATTGTGAGAAGGGGATAGCCTTTTTGCAAGAGACAGGGTGGGAAGAGGAATAGTCCAGGTAGCTGTGAGAGTCTGTAGGCTTATAGTAGATATCAGTAGATAGGCCGTCTCCAGAGATGGAGACAGAAAGATCAAGAAAGGGGAGGGAGGTGTCGGACATGGACCAGGTAAATTTGAGGGCAGGGTGTAAGTTGGAGGCAAAGTTAATGAAGTTGACGAGCTCAGCACGCGTGCAAGAGGCAGCGCCAATGCAGTCGTCGATGTAGCGAAGGAAAGAGGGGGATGGATACCAGTATAGCCTTGGAACATGGACTGTTCCACAAAGTCAACAAAAAGGCAGGCATAACTGGGACCCAAACAGGTGCCCATGGCTACACCCTTGGTTTAGAGGAAGTGGGAGGAGCCAAAGGAGAAATTATTGAGAGTAAGAACTAATTCCGCTAGACGGAGGAGAGTGGTGGTAGAGGGGATTCGGTTAGGTCTGGAATCCAAAAAAATACCTAAGAGCTTCGAGACCATCTCAGTAGGGGATGGAGGTATATAGGGACTGGACATCCATGGTGAAAATAAGACAGAGGGGGCCAGGGAACTTAAAATCATTGAAAAAATTCAAAGCATGAGAAGTGTCACAAACATAGGTGGGAAGAGATTGAACAAGGGGGGATAAGACAGTGTCAAGGTATGCAGAAATGAGTTCAGTGGGGCAGGAGCAAGCTGAGACAATAGGTCTACCTGGACAGGCAGGTTTGTGGATCTTGGGTAGGAGGTAGAAACGGGAACTGCGGGATGTGGGAACTATGAGGTTTGTGGCAGTGGATGGGAGATCCCCAGAGCTAATAAGGTTAGTGATGGTATTGGAGACAATGGCCTGGTGCTCCTTAGTGGGATCATGATCAAAGGGTAAATAAGAGGAGGTATCAGAGAGTTGTCGCTGTGCCTCGGCCAGGTAGAGGTCAGTACGCCAGACAACAACAGCTCCCCCCTTATCAGCAGGTTTTATAGTGAGGTTGGGATTGGTGCGGAGGGAGCAGAGAGCAGAGCGTTCAGAAGGAGTGAGGTTGGAATTGGAACAGGGTGTGGTGAAGTCAAGACGGTTGATGTCCCGTTGGCAATTAGCAATAAAATGTAGGTCTTTTGTAACAGCGAGCTGTCATAAAACGAATGTTTGAAAAACGTGGGCCACCTGTATAACCAGCAGGATAGAAAGGAAAATCGATTAACGGTGTGTACTTGGTCTTTCAGAAGGCCTTTGACAAAGTCCCACACATGAGGCTGCTTAACAAGCTCAGAGTCCATGGTATTACTGGGAAGATTCTAGCATGGATAAAGCAGTGGCTGATTGGCAGGAGGCAAAGAGTGGGAATGAAGGGAGTCTTTTTCTTGCTGGCTGCCAGTTCCCAACACTGCATTCCATTTACCACTTCTTTGCCCATTCTCATAATCTGTCCGTCCTTCTGAGCCTCTACTTCCTCAAAACTACCTGCCCCTCCGACTATCTTCATATTGTCTGCAAACTGCTACAGATTCCATCATCCATATCATTGACATATAACGCAGAAAGAATGGGTCCCAATACAGACCCTTGTGCAACCAGACTAAAATTATAGATAGGGATGACCTCTGTTGATACCTCTGCCCCCCCCCCCCCTTACCCCATCCCTATCTATAATTTTAGTCTGGTTCTCTTTCTCTCTCTTTCCCCCCCTCACTATAATCTCCACCCAGCCCTACCTTTCTTTCTCTTTTATTTCCCATAATTCTCCACCTTCCCCCTAGCCCATTTCCCTCCAGCCCATCACTTCCCAGCTCTCTACTTCATCCCTCCCCCCACTTCTTATCCTCCCTCGACCATCCCATGTTACTTCACTCCTGATGAAGGGTTTCGGCCCGAAACGTCGTCACTACCTCCTCCCATAGATGCTGTCTGGCCTGCTGAGTTCTGCCAGCATTTTGTGTTTTTATGTATTATTGAGATTTTTTTATAAAGCAAAGGAGTTTCATGAAAATAATTACAGGATTGAGTGGCTTGTCGTATGAAGAGCATTTGATGGCTTTGGCCCCGTATTCGCTGGAATTCAGAAGAATGAGAGGCGACCTAATTCAAACCTATTGAATGGTGAAAGGCCTTGATAATTTGGATGTGGAGAGGATGTTTCCTCTGGTGGGCGAGTCCAAGACCAGAGGACACAGCCTCAAATTAGAGGGACAGCTTTTCAGAATGGAGTTGAAAGGAATTTCTTTAGCCAGAGAGTGGTGAATCTGTGGATTTCTTTGCAACAGGTAACAGTGGAGGCCAATTCATTGGGTATATTTAAGTCAGAGGTTGATAGACTTTTGATTGGTTGGGGCATGGAGGGGTACAGGGAGAAGGCAGGAGATTGGTGCTGAGAGGCGATTGGATCAGCCATGATGAAACGGCTTAGCAGACTCAATGGGGCAATTGGCCTAATTCTTCTGCTATATCATATGGTCTTATGGTAACCTGACGTTATCGGGTGTTTTGGATTTCAACATCAGACACCCTTGCCTAGTCGATCCAACCATGGTTGATGAAGCCACTACTTGTGTTGTGGTGGTATGTATTGCAGATCCCCATGGATTTGCTGTCTTCATCCAGCGCTATCTTGAGGCTTTCTCTGCTGCCTCAGTAATGTTGGCGATGGCTCTCTGCCTCCTTATACCAGCAATGCCCAATGCGCTGAGGGCTTTGAAAAAACTGTCCAGTGTAGCCCCTGCAGCCACTTCAATCAGCATGCACTTTGCCTTCCATCCTTGCTTCGTAGTTGCTGACCTGTTCTTTATATCTAGTAAGCTTCCTCTCATGGGCTTCCTCCAGATGCTCCTCCCAGAGCACTGTCGGCTCCAGCAGGATGATATGTTTTACTGCCTCTGAGGCCAGGAGGATGTCTGGTCTCAACGTGGTCTTGCCGATGTGCCGTGGGAACTTTAGTTGTTTCTCATGAGGTGCCAGTGGTGAGCGTATGCCGGAATCCCTGTGAGTGGTTTTTCTCTTGCTTCTGGTCGGTCTCCTGTTCTCACAAAGTTGATTGGTTTGATTGCAGGGTTGTGCTCATTTGGTGTCATTGATTCTTAACATTGGTTCTGCAAGGGTCTTCGGTACTTTGTCACTTCTCCAGCAGTATTGGCCCTCTCCAAGTGCTTTTGGGCAGCAGATTAAGAGGTGCTCCAAGGTTCCACTCCTAGAACACAATAGAATCTGGCCTATCAACTCCCCCCCCCCTCCCCCAAGCTACACAAGTTGGATGGTCTTGGCAAGATGTCATACACAGCCTGAACAAGGAACTTGATTTGGTGTGGCTCTGCTTGCCAGAGATCAGTCCATGTCATTTTCATTTCCATGGCCTGCTTTCAACTGGTCCAAGTTCCCTGCTGCTTAGTGCCCATAGCTTTGGTGGATCTCTCTTCATCTATGGCTGCTCTCACTCCCTCCTGGGTGAGCTTGCGCTTCTCCCTCCCCTAAGCTATGTCATACCTGGGGACTGGGAAGCCTCCCAGGCCAGCTCTTCCTCAGTCACTGCTCCCACCAGGACCTTGTGGCACAGCCAAGGTTGCAGTTTCTCCCGGTCTTCACAATGACCTGTGCGTGGGCCATCTTTGGGTCTCTGGACTCCCTTTACTGCATCAACTCTTTAGCTCTTGTCACCTTGAACTCTTCCTCCAAGGGTTTCAAGGGCAGCCACAGGTGGTGTTCTTTCCATAGAGGGCAATGCTGCTAAGAGTCCAGGACAATGCCAGCTACCTCTGGAGAAAGCTGTTGACCTTTCTCTCTTGGTTCTTGACAGTGAAAATTGGAACTTCATATACCAGCAATGGCCAAAGAATCCTCAGTGGGATGCCATGCTGGTATATCCACTCCTTGAACTTGCCAGGTATTCCTGACCAATCAATTTCTTTCAGTCAGCCCTTCTGCTCCTGACAGGTTGCCTGGATTGATAGTGTGTCTTTCAGGGTGCTGTCAAACACCTTGCCATGACTCTTCACTGACTTTTCAGAGATGGTTTGAATGAGTATTCCTGTGACGCTAAAGTGGAATCTGTCGGTGACTCTGCCCTTCTTGATTTTTGTGGATTTGAAACTCATTCTTGCCCAGTTGATGAGCTTCTTCAGTCCTTACAGAATCCGCCTGGTTCCAGCCACGGACGGTGGTTAGAGATTAAGAGCAAGAGCAGCGTAACTCTGGTTCAACAGGCTTTCCAATTATATTCATTGCAAGGGTAAAGAGGGTCACAGATATGGTACAGTGTGCGATAATCCAGTTCTCCAGTAACTTGGTCTGACAAGGCTCTCATTTTGAAGTGATTGTAATAATCCAGGATGAAGTCTGCCACTTTGCCTGGAACATCATGGTTGTCTGCACCAGTTTATGGGGGATTGATCCATTGGTATTTGCCAGGTTGAGCTGGAGCACTGCCAGGGCTCCTCTGTTCTCTGTTCTGAACCTCTCAAATGAGTTGGGTTACCACTCCTGTGTGCTCCAAATATCTGGGCATTCCTGGAATGCTTCCCTTCTGCACAGATGTATCAGTGTAGCTGGAGGAAAGCTGCCAGCTGTCTTGTGACAGTGCTGAGAAAGATCTTTCCTTCAACACTGATCCTAAACTGATTGAGGTTTCTGGAGTCTTCTTCCTTTGGGATCAGGATTCTAGCAAATCTCTGCTGCCGCTTTTTCTTTCCTCCAAGTGACCTTCCGTGTTCTCCACAGCCACTTGCAGGGCAGTGCTTAGAGACTTTGTACAGGACTCCATTCAGTCAAGGTGCAGAACTAGACCTTGTCTTCCTTACCACATATTGCACTTCTTTCAGGAGTGGTTCCCTACTGTTGAATTCATTGCTAGGTGGAGGTGGATTTATCAAGATGCTACTGGAACACACCAAGGTCCCATGTAGCTTCTGTCTCAGTTGTTTTGGTGACCCCAGACAGGTTGGCTATGAAGGCTCTTCGCCTCCTGGCTCTCTCCTTGCAGTGTCTTCTATACCACTCAGCTCTGCACAAGGTCATAAGCCTCTTCCTGAGGGTGCATCATAGCTCTGCCAGAGGTAATTGCTATTCCTCACTGGCCGCCTTATATACGCGGTCCAGGAACTTCAATTCCCAGCGGACTTTGTGGATCTTGCCCACTCTCTAGTTCATAGTGTATTGTGTTTTGGCTGGCTTCTGTTACACTGTGCCAACCCTTTCCTCAGCAAACTTGACTATGATTGTTGTCATTGCCCACAGTTGTCTCTGTACTTATTGACATATTTCCTACAGGTAGGTGACAAGAACAGTTTGTTAACTGTTTGCATTTATCTGGTTTTCTGCATCAATTACACATAAAATGTGGTCTGATATTCATCTAAGTGACAATAATCGACAAATGCAATCTGCCTAAATTAATAACATACAAACAATTGTTGTACTTCTCATCAATACTGAGTATATCATTTAAACAATTACAGTCTAGATTCAAGAAAGTATGTGAACTTCTGAGGTAGTGCCTTCTACAAAAGCTGTTTGGAGTCAGGTTTTTCAATCAATGAGATAAGATTGGAGGTGTGGGGTGTAGAGGTGCCCTGACCTATTTTTTAAAAAAATACACAGATTACTGACAGAGCCAGTTTATCTCAAGGAAGACCTGTTTCTGTGCACCATGTCTCAATCGAAACAACTTTCAGAGGACCTTAGAAGAAGAATTGTAGAGATGCGTGAAGCTGGAAAAAGGCATTTCTAAAGACCTGAGAATTCATCAGTAAGAGAAATTGTCTACAAATGGAGGAAATTCTCTCTCAAAGAGTGGGCCTTCTGCAAAGATCACACACAATGTACAATGCAGAAGGTGGTGAAAAAGAACCTGTGAAAAAAAATTTGTGTTGTAGAATGGCCAAGTCAGGGTACAGACCTTAACCCAATTGAAATGCTGTGGCATTAACTGAAACAGTTTTGTATGGAGGAATGGTCTAAAATTCCTCCTCACTGTTGTGCAACTCTGATCAGCAGCTACAGGAAACCTTTGTTGGAGGTGACTGCTGCTAGTGGAGGTTCTACCAGTTATTTAATACAGGGGTTCGCATACATTTTCCAGACTGGACTGTGAATGATTAAACAATGTGTACAATAAAGACATGAGAAGTATAGTTTAAGTGTTATTAATTTAGGCAAATTATGTTTGTTTATTATTGTGACTTGGATGAAGATCAGACCACATTTTTACGAGTGATTAATGCAGAAAACCAGGTAATTGCAAACGGTTCACTAACTTTTTCCTGCAATTGGAACTAGAATGGAGCTGACTAATTTTACAACTCTGCTGCTTGCTTCAATCCTGTGCAGAAACGACCACTCCCCCCTCCTCATACCAGTGATACAGCCAGTTAGACTGCTCTCCATGATATATCAGTAGACTTTTTAGAATGTTTTAGGTGACGTTCCAAATCTTCTCAAGGCCTAATGAAATATAGCTACCCTCTTGCCTTCTTAATAGCTGCATCAATATGGTGGGACCATGTTAGGTCCCTGGAGATACTAACACATGCTCTTTCCACTTCTGCTCCCTCTAAAAGGATTGCTGTTAAAGCTTTCATTGTCTTCTTTGCTTTTCACTACACCTGCTAACACTTGAATGAGTGAACTACTCTATTCAGGGGCAATTTAGAATGAACAGCATATTTTGCACAAAATGCCAAAATCCTCAAAATTTAAGATTTAAAATTTTAAGTTCTGAGTTTTCCCAGATCAGTCTGTTTTGAAATTTTCTTAAGGTGTATTTGCCTCTGTTAATTATATAATTTGCTACTCAGAAGAATAGGCTTGCCTTGTCTCCCTTCCCAATAACATGGCAGTCTTGATATTTTTATTTGCTTTACTTGTTAATTATTAATGAAATTTGGCCTTGAATTTTGTGTTAGTGAGCCAGGGAAGGTGGGGTGGAATGGTGTTGCAAAGAAATGCAGCAGATTTAAGTCAAAAAGTATAGTGCCAAACTTTTGTGGTCCTGGTAGAGATACGTAGCTCCTAGCCACAGTTGAAGTACCGCAGAACTGGAGGATAGCTATGTTATGCTCAAGAAAGGCTCTTAGAATGACAGGCAAAATTATAGGCCGTTGAGCCTGACATCAGTCATAAGTATATAATTGTAAGGTATTCTAAGGGAAAGGATATAGAAGTGTTTCTATAGGCAGAGCCTGATTAGGGATAGTCAACATAGCTTTGTGCATAGTAGGTAATATCTAACAAATTTTAATGAGTTTTTCTAGGAGGTTACTAAGAAGGTTGAGAAAGGAAAGGCAGTATTCGTAGTCTATGCATGGACTTTAGCAATGCTTTTTACAAGCTTCACATTAGAGGTTGGTAGAGCAGGTTCAGTTGTTTGGCATTCAGGATTTGGTTGTAATTTGGATTCAACGTTGGCTTAGTGAGAGAAGCCAGAGAGTGGTAGTAGATGATTGTCTCTGGCTGGAAGCCTGTCTGTGGTATGCCACAAGGATCAGTGCTGGGTTCTATGTTATTTATCATTAATAGTAATGATTTAGCATTAAGAGCAAAAGAGAGGGCTTATAATAGAATAAAAATTAGTAGGAAGTTAGAAGATTGGGAAGCTTTTAAAAACTAACAAGGCAACTAAAAAAGCTATAAGGCACAAAGGAGGCCATAGATAGACATATCAGAATGGGAATGGGACGTGGAATTAAAATGTGTGGCCACTGGGAGATCCTGCTTTCTCTGGCGGACCGAGCGTAGGTGTTCAGCGAAACGGTCTCCCAGTCTTGCGTCGGGTCTCACCAATATATAAAAGGCCACACCGGGAGCATCGGACACAGTATACAACACCAGCCGACTCACAGGTGAAGTGTCGCCTTACCTGGAAGGACTGTCTGGGGCCCTGTTCAGCGAAATGGTCTCTACTGTCATTCCACGTCCCATTCCCATTCTGATATATCTATCCGTGGCCGCCTCTACTGTCAAGATGAAGCCACACTCAGGTTGGGGGAACAACACCTTATATACCGGCTGGGTAGCCTCCAACCTGATGGCATGAACATTGACTTCTCTAACTTACATTAATGCCCCTCCCCTTCTTACCCCATCCCTGACATATTTAGTTGTTTGTTTTTTTTCTCTCTCTCTCTGCCCATGACTCTGCCTATACTCCATCTCCCTCTGGTGCTCCCCTCCCCCTTTCTTTCTTCCGAGGCCTCCTGTCCCATGATCCTTTCCCTTCTCCAGCTCTGTATCACTTTCGCCAATCACCTTTCCAGCCCTTAGCTTCCATATAACCATATAACAATCACAGCACGGAAACAGGCCATTCCGGCCCTCCTAGTCCGTGCCGAACTCTTAATCTCACCTAGTCCCACCTACCCGCACTCAGCCCATAACCCTCCACTCCTTTCCTGTCCATATACCTATCCAATTTTACCTTAAATGACAACTGAACTGGCCTCTACTACTTCTACAGGAAGCTCATTCCACACAGCTATCACTCTCTGAGTAAAGAAATACCCCCTCGTGTTTCCCTTAAACTTTTGCCCCCAACTCTCAAATCATGTCCTCTCGTTTGAATCTCCCCTACTCTCAATGGAAACAGCCTATTCACGTCAACTCTATCTATCCCTCTCAAAATTTTAAATACCTCGATCAAATCCCCCCTCAACCTTCTACGCTCCAATGAATAGAGACCTAACTTGTTCAACCTTTCTCTGTAACTTAAGTGCTGAAACCCAGGTAACATCCTAGTAAATCGTCTCTGCACTCTCTCTAATTTATTGATATCTTTCCTATAATTCGGTGACCAGAACTGTACACAATATTCCAAATTTGGCCTTACCAATGCCTTGTACCAATTTTAACAATTTATAAAGGCCAGCGTTCCAAAAGCCTTCTTCACCACCCTATCTACATGAGACTCCACCTTCAGGGAACTATGCACTGTTATTCCTAGATCTCTCTGTTCCACTGCATTCCTCAATGCCCTACCATTTACCCTGTATGTTCTATTTGGATTATTCCTGCCAAAATGTAGAACCTCACACTTCTCAGCATTAAACTCCATCTGCCAACGTTCAGCCCATTCTTCTAACCGGCATAAATCTCCCTGCAAGCTTTGAAAACCCACCTCATTATCCACAACACCTCCTACCTTAGTATCATCAGCATACTTACTAATCCAATTTACCACCCCATCATCCAGATCATTTATGTATATTACAAACAACATTGGGCCCAAAACAGATCCCTGAGGCACCCCGCTAGTCACCGGCCTCCATCCCGATAAACAATTATCCACCACTACTCTCTGGCATCTCCCATCTAGCCACTGTTGAATCCATTTTATTACTCCAGCATTAATACCTAACGACTGAACCTTCTTAACTAACCTTCCATGTGGAACTTTGTCAAAGGCCTTGCTGAAGTCCATATAGACTACATCCGCTGCCTTACCCTCGTCAACATTCTTCGTAACTACTTCAAAAAATTCAATAAGGTTTGTCAAACATGACCTTCCACGCACAAATCCATGCTGGCTACTCCTAATCAGATCCTGTCTATCCAGATAATTATAAATACTATCTCTAAGAATACTTTCCATTAATTTACCCACCACTGATGTCAAACTGACAGGTCTATAATTGCCAGGCTTACTTCTAGAACCCTTTTTAAACAATGGAACCACATGAGCAATACGCCAATCCTCCGGCACAATCCCCGTTTCAAATGACATCTGAAAGATCTCCGTCAGAGCTCCTGCTATCTCCACACAAACTTCCCTCAAGGTCCTGGGGAATATCCTGTCAGGACCCGGAGATTTATCCACTTTTAAATTTCTTAAAAGCGCCAGTACTTCCACCTCTTTAATTGTCATAGGTTCCATAACTTCCTTACTTGTTTCCCACAACTTACACCATTCAATATCCTTCTCCTTAGTGAATACCGAAGAGAAGAAATCGTTCAAAATCTCTCCCATCTCCCTCGGCTCCACACATAGCTGACCACCCTGATTCTCTAAGGGACCAATTTTATCCCTCACTATCCTCTTGCTTTTAATATAACTGTAGAAGCCTTTCGGATTTACTTCCACCTTATTTGCCAAACCAAACTCGTAACTTCTTTTAGCTTTTCTAATCTCTTTCTTAAGATTCCTTTTACATTCTTTATATTCCTCGAGCAATTCCTTTACTCCATGCTGCCTATATCTATTGTAGACATCCCTCTTTTTTTGAACCAAGTTTCTAATATCCCTTGAAAACCATGGCGCTTTCAAACCTTTAACCTTTCAACCTAACAGGAACATAAAGATTCTGTACCCTCATAATTTCACCCTTAAATGACCTCCATTTCTCTATTACATCCTTCCCATAAAACAACTTGACCCAATCCACTCTCTCTAAATCCCTTCGCATCTCCTCAAAGTTAGCCTTTCTCCAATCAAAAATCTCAACTCTAGGTCCAGTCCTGTCCTTCTCCATAATTATATTGAAGCTAATGCTATTGTGATCACTGGACCCGGTGCTCCCCAACACATACATCTGTCAACTGACCTATTGCATTCCCTAACAGGAGATCCAACACTGCCCCATCTCTAGTTGGTACTTCTATGTATTGTTGCAAAAAACTATCCTGCACACATTTCACAAACTCTAAACCATCCAGCCCTTTTACAGAATGAGCTTCCCAATCTATGTGTGGAAAATTAAAATCTCCCACAATCACCACCTTGTGTTTACTACAAATATCTGCTATCTCCTTACACATTTGCTCTTCCAACTCACGCTCCCCATTAGGTGGCCATTAATACACTCCTATCAGTGTTACTACACCTTTCCCATTCCTCAATTCCACCCAAATAGTCTCCCTAGAGGAGCTCTCTAATCTATCCTTCTAAAGCACCGCCATAAGATTTTCTCGGACAAGCAATGCAACACCTCCTCCTCTGGCCCCTCCTACTCTATCACACCTGAAGCAACTAAATCCAGGAATATTTAGTTGCCAATTACACCCTTCCTGCAACCATGTTTCACTAATAGCTACAACATCATAATTCCAGGTATCAATCCACGCTTTAAGCTCATCCACCTTTCTTACAATGCTCCTAGCATTAAAATAGATACATTTAAGATACTCTCCATCTCCTCCTCTCTTTTCATCCCTAGCAATGCATTCAAATTTATTATCCTTCATCCCACTCCCTCCGGTCTTCTCCTATGATTTTGCATTTCCCCCTCCCCCCACTACTTTCAAATCTCTTAGTATCTCTCCTTTCAGTTAGTCCTGACGAAGGGTCGCGGCCCGAAACGTTGACAGTGCGTCTCCTTACAGATGCTGCCTGATATTGAACAAATATCAGAAAAAATTTATAAAACATGCATTGGCAGTAGCCAAAAAAGCTATTGCAGTTACTTGGAAATCAGATTCATACTTAACTATGGACCGTTGGAATAATGAAATATTTAGCTGCATTCCACTCAAAAAAATTACTTATAATTTAAGAAATGAATATGATATTTTTGAAAATTTGGCACTCTTATTTACAAAAGATAGGATTAAATATATAGGTCCTTCGAAGATAAAATTATTAGCTATTTGGGGGGGAAATAAATAAATAAATAAATAAAATATATACTGAAGCTATTTTGAACTCCATGGAGCATGTGGGGATTTTCTGATATCCAGGCAATCTATCTTTCTTTCTTTCTCTTTTTTTTCTTTTTTCTTTTTTTTAGATAGGGATGTTAAGGGGAGGGGGAGGGCTGATATTATTTTTCATTACTCTAATATTCTATTCATTCTATGTAATTATCTTAAAAACTTAATAAAAAATATATTTTAAAAAAAGATGCTGCCTGGCCTGCTGTGTTCCACTAGCATTTTGTGTGTGTGGTTTGAATTTCTACCATCTGTAGATTTCCTTGTGTTAGCTACTATATTCGACTCTTCCCTCCCCCCAACTTTCTTGAATTTCTGATCTAATACAGTCGGCCCTCCTTAACCTCGGGGGATTGGTTCCAGGACCCCCCGCGGATACCAGAAAGCACGGATGCTCTAGTCCCTTATATAAAATGGTGTAGTATTTACATATAACCTACGCATATTCTCCCATATACAAACCCCATTTCCAGAAAAGTTGGGATATTTTCCAAAATGCAATAAAAACAAAAATCTGTGATATGTTAATTCACGTGAGCCTTTATTTAACTGACAAAAGTACAAAGAAAAGATTTTCAATAATTTTACTGACCAACTTAATTGTATTTTGTAAATATACACAAATTTAGAATTTGATGGCTGCAACACACTCAACAAAAGTTGGGACAGAGTTCAAATAAAATTGAAAAGTGCGCAGAATATTCAAGTAACACCAGTTTGGAAGACTCCACATTAAGCAGGCTAATTGGTAGCAAGTGAGGTATCATGACTGGGTATAAAAGTAGCGTCCATCAAAGGCTCAGTCTTTGCAAGCAAGAATGGGTCGTGGCTCACCCCTTTGTGCCAGAATTCGTGAGAGAATTGTTAGTCAGTTCAAAAGGAACATTTCCCAACACAAGATTTCAGAGAATTTAGGTCTTTCAACATCTACAGTACATAATATTGTGAAAAGATTCAGAGAATTCAGAGACATCTCAGTGCGTAAAGGGCAAGGTAGGAAACCTCTGTTGAATGCGCGTGATCTTCGAGCCCTCAGGCGGCACTGCCTAAGAAACCGTCATGCTACTGTGACAATTATAGCCACCTGGGCTCGGGAGTACTTCGGAAAACCATTATCACTTAACACAGTCCGTCGCTACATCCAGAAATGCAACTTGAATCTGTATTACGCAAGGAGGAAGGTGGAAGGTCAACTGAGGAAGATCTGTACCAAGAAGAAACCACAACCAAAGGAGTTGAATGACTTCAGACCTGTTGCCTTGACGTCGCACGTGATGAAGACCATGGAGCGGCTGATAATACAGAATCTGAGGCCACAAACCAGGCACGCCCGTGATCCTCTTCAGTTTGCGTATAAGGAGAAGGTGGGAGTGGAGGATGCTATCATGTATTTGCTGCACAAATCCCTCTCTCACCTAGATGGGGTCAGTGGTGCTGTGAGGATTACATTCCTGGACTTCTCTAGTGCCTTTAACACCATCCAGCCCAAGATCTTAAGGCACAAACTAACGGAGATGGGAGTAGACTCTCACATGGTGGATTGGATAGTGGACTACTTGACAGATAGACCTCAGTATGTGCGGTTGGGAGACTGTAGGTCTGACACGGTGGTCAGCAGCACAGGAGCGCCGCAGGGGACCGTGCTCTCTCCGGTCCTGTTCACCCTGTACACATCAGACTTCCAATATAACTCGGAGTCCTGCCATGTGCAGAAGTTCGCTGACGACACGGCCATAGTGGGGTGTGTCAGGAATGGACAGGAGGAGGAGTATAGGAAACTGATACAGGACTTTGTGATATGGTGCAACTCAAACTACCTGCGTCTCAATATCACCAAGACCAAGGAGATGGTGGTGGACTTTAGGAGATCTAGGCCTCATATGGAGCCAGTGATCATTAATGGAGAATGTGTGGAGCAGGTTAAGACCTACAAGTATCTGGGAGTACAGTTAGACGAGAAGCTAGACTGGACTGCCAACACAGATGCCTTGTGCAGGAAGGCACAGAGTCGACTGTACTTCCTAAGAAGGTTGGCGTCATTCAATGTCTGTAGTGAGATGCTGAAGATGTTCTATAGGTCAGTTGTGGAGAGCGCCCTCTTCTTTGTGGTGGCGTGTTGGGGAGGCAGCATTAAGAAGAGGGACGCCTCACGTCTTAATAAGCTGGTAAGGAAGGCGGGCTCTGTCGTGGGCAAAGTACTGGAGAGTTTAACATCAGTAGCTGAGCGAAGGGCGCTGAGTAGGCTACGGTCAATTATGGAAAACCCTGAACATCCTCTACATAGCACCATCCAGAGACAGAGAAGCAGTTTCAGCGACAGGTTGCTATCGATGCAATGCTCCTCAGACAGGATGAAGAGGTCAATACTCCCCAATGCCATTAGGCTTTACAATTCAACCGCCAGGAGTAAGATATGTTAAAGTGCCGGGGTTGATTGTATTTAATGTATTTAAGTAAACTACTTAAGAACTTTTTAAAAGCTATTATTAATGCTTTTTGAGAGTGATTTAGATGCATATCATATTTTTACTGAGTTAAGTATTGTGTGTAATTAGTTTTGCTGCAAGTGTATGGGACATTGGAAAAAATGTTGAATTTCCCCATGGGGATGAATAAAGTATCTATCTATCTATCTGTCTACATCAACTCTATGCAGAAATGCCGGCGAGTTCTCTGGGCCTGAGCTCATCTCAGATGGACCGAAAGACTGTGGAACCATGTGCTGTGGTCAGATGAGTCCATAATTCAGCTAGTTTTCGGAAAAAAGGGGCGTCGAGTTCTCTGTGCCAAAGATGAAAACGACCACCCTGATTGTTATCAGCGAAAGGTGTAAAAGCCAGCATCTGTGATGGTATGGGGGTGCATCAGTGCCCACGGCATGGGTGAGTTGCATGTATGTGAAGGTACCATTGATTCTGAGGCGTATATTAGGATTTTAGAGAGACATGTGTTGCCATCAGGGCGACATCTCTTCCCGGGACGTCCATGCTTATTTCAGCAGGACAATGCCAGACCACATTGTGCACGGGCTACAACAGCGTGGCTTTGTAGACACAGAGTGTGTGTGCTTGACTGGCCTGCTGCCAGTCCAGATCTATCTCCTATTGAAAATGTATGGCGCATCATGAAGAGGAGAATCAGACAATGGAGACCACGGACTGTTGAGCAGCTGAAGTCTTATATCAAGCAATAATGGACAAAATTTCCAATTGCAAATCTACTACAATTAGTATCCTCAGTTCCAAAACGATTAAAAAGTGTTATTAAAGGGAAAGGTGATGTAACACAATGATAAACATGCCTCTGTCCTAACTTTTGTTGAGTGTGTTGCAGCCATCAAATTCTAAATTTGTGTATATTTAAAAAATACAATTAAGTTGGTCAGTAAAACTATTGAAAATCTTTCCGTTGTACTTTTGTCAGTTAAATAAAGGTTCACATGAATTAACATTTTTGTTTTTATTGCATTTTGGAAAATATCCCAACTTTTCTGGAAATCGGGTTTGTACTTTAAATCATCTCAAGATTACTTACAATACCTAATACAATGTAAATGCTATGTAAATAGTTATACTGTATCGTTTAGGAAATAATGTCAAGAAAAAAAGTCTGTACATGTTCAGTGCAGATGCAACCATCGTAGCTCTTCTGGCATCAGCCGATCCCGATTCTCTCGTGATCTTTAAGGCTGTAGCGCTTTACATAGCTAGCCAGCCGTCGCTTACTAGCCTTAAACTCCTTCCTCTCGCTCACAGCACAAGTAGCGAACAAATGAGATGTGAGGCGAACAATGCTCAAACAACAGGTAATACTTTTAATCATCTCTAGATTACAGCATTTATAATACCAAATACAATGGAAATGCTTCATAAATAGTTGTTACATTGTATTGTTTAGGGAATAAGGACGCTTTGGAGGAGGCTCAATAATGCTAAAGTCAGGATCTGTGGAGGTTGAGGGCTGAGGACCTTCAAGCGTTGAAGGTCGAGACTTCACAATTGCAAATGCTTTAGTTAGAAACATTGTTATAGGAAATTTTTATTGTCTTAGCCTTTGAGGAATTGCTTTGACCGCTTAATTGCTTTTTAGGAGCCATTTTTTCACAGAAACAAAGTAGCGACTAAACGACGCAAGGCGAACAATGCTCAAACAACGAGTGCTGGAGAGAGAACTTCTGTGTTTTTCTAATCCGCAGTTAGTTGAATCCGCACATGGGAACCTGAGGATAAGGAGGGCTGACTATATACTGCTGTTTATTATTTAATGCTGTTTCTGTTTATAGATTCCAGATTCTTTGCTGAGAGAGAGGGACAAAATTGCAAAATGGAATGGCATTCCACATCTAGTGCAGAAATTGTATGAAAACAGCCAACCTAACAATGATGGCCTCTTGCTGTGCCAAGGGATCTTAAAGGTAAGATGTAAAAACTAGTGTAAAGAGAACAACTGCAAAAACTCTGAAATAAAATCCAGCATATGCTCAATACTTCCACCTGTTAGCATCTGTGGAGAGAGAAATGGTTGACTTTTCACCAGAACATGGCTCCTATTGAAGTATCTGTATAAATACCTTTTTAAATTAGTAATTGTACGGGATCTCCTTTAAAACTCATACCTCTCACTTAAAACTTCAACCTCTTGTTTCTGATACCCTCTAAACTGGGAAAAACATTTTGACTATGTACCCATTTTTTTTGCCTCTGATAGTTCTGTTAGGTCATCCTTCAACATCCTTTGTTTCAGGGAAAATATACCAAGTTTATACACTATCTTTCCTTCAATCCAGGTAAGATCCTGGTAAGTCCTTTTTGTACTCTCTCCAATGCAGTCACAATAGTATAGTGGGCAGAACTGCAGAGTATGGTCCAACCAGTGTTTTGTAAAATTACAACATAATGTCCCAACTCTTTATCCCTAGCCCTGATATCCAATGGCAAACACGTTGTATGCTACTTATCAATCTATCGACCTGTGTTGACATTAACTAGTGAACTATGGACTTGGACTCCTAGGTCTCTGTATATCAATATTCCTATTGCCTGATCAGACGACCAAGAGAAGTGATGCAAACAAATACAAATCATGCTGCAGAGGCATCTAGACAGATACGGGATAGAGGGATGAGGACCACGCGCAGTAAAATGGGATTAATTTAAATTGGCATTATGGTCGGCACAGATACTTTAGGCCAAAGGCTCCGTTCCTATACTGTGCTGTCATATGCCTTAACCTTCTTGACCAGCTTACTGTACAGGACCTTGTGAAATGCCTTAATAAAGTTCACATAGATAAATATCAGTCTCCTTGGTTATCTCTTTTAAAAAGAAAACTCAAATCAAGTTAGTGATACAGGAATTCATCACTCCTTCTCCCCCCCCCTCCCCAACCCATTCCCTGAAGCTATATTGGCTGTCCCTGGTCATGTCTTTCCAAATTAATTATTGTCACTTAGGATTATTTTCAATAATTTGTCCACGAATAACACAGGCTGACTGGCTTGTTATCTGACTCATCCCTGTTGCCCTTCTTTACTAAAGGAAGAACGGTTAGCTGACTTCCAACCTTTCGATATCTTGCCATTGGCTAATAAAGGTGCAAAAAATTTTTGTCAGGCCCCCAATAGTCTCCTCATTTCCCATAGTATCCTGGAAAGGATTTTATCCCAACCTGACTACCTATTAACCCTTGTACACTACAAAACACCTGTATATTCACTGCCTTAATGCCATAATAGTGGTTCAGATAATCAATGTACCCCTCCTTAAATTTGATTTCCTGAGTGAAAAACGTAAGAAAGATACGTTTTAGATCTCGCCTGTGTTCTGTTGCCTGGCTCCACACACAGAATCAAAGTTCAAAATAAGTTTATTATCAAAGTATGTACAGTGGCATGCAAAAGTTTGAGGACCCCGGTCAAAATTTCTGTTATTGTGAATAGTTAAGCAAGTAAAAGATTATCTGATTTCCTAAAAGCATAAAGATGATACATTTCTTTAATATTTTAAGCAAGATTACTTTTCTATTTCCATCTTTTGTAGTTTCAAAATAACAAAAAAGGAAAAGGGCCCGAAGCAGAAGTTTGGGCACCCTGCATGGTCAGTACTTAGTAACGCCCCCTTGGGCAAGTATCACAGCTTGTAAACGCTTTCTGTAGCCAGCTAAGAGTCTTTCAATTCTTGTTTGGGGGATTTTCACCCATTCTTTCTTGCCAAAGGCTTCTAGTTCAGTGAGATTTTTGGGCCGTATTGCGTGCACTGCTCTTTTAAGGTCTATCCACAGATTTTCTGTGATGTTTAGGTCGGGGGACTGTGAGGGCCATGGCAAAACCTTCAGCTTGTGCCTCTTGAGGTAGTCCATTGTGGATTTTGAGGTGTGTTGAGGATCATTATCCTGTTGTAGAAGCCATCCTCTCTTCATCTTCAGTTTTTTTTTTACAGACGGTGTGATGTTTGCTTCCAGAATTTGCTGGTGTTTAATTGAATTCATTCTTCCCTCTACCAGTGAAATGTTCCCTGTGCCACTGGCTGCAACACAAGCCCAAAGCATGATCGATCTACCCCCGTGCTTAACAGTTGGAGAGGTGTTCTTTTCATGAAATTCTGCACCCTTTTTTCTCAAAACATACCTTTGCTCATTGCGGCCAAAAGGTTCTATTCTAACTTCATCATTCCACAGGACTTGTTTCCAAAATGCATCAGGCTTGTTTAGATGTTCCTTTGCAAACTTCTGACACTGAGTTTTGTGGTGAGGATGCAGGAAAGGTTTTCTTCTGATGACTCTTCCATGAAGGTCATATTTGTGCTGGTGTCACTGCACAGTATAATAGTGCACCACCAGTCCAGAGTTTGCTGAATCTTCCTGAAGGTCTTTTGCAGTCAAACGGGGGCTTTGATTTGCCTTTCTAGCAATCCTACGAGCAGTTCTCTTGGTCTTCCAGACTTCAACTTGACCTCCACCGTTCCTGTTAATTGCCTTTTCTTGATTACATCACGAACTGAGGAAACGGCTACCTGAAAACGCTTTGCAATCTTCTTATAGCCTTCTCCTGCCTTGCATGCATCATTTATTTTAATTTTCAGAGTGCTTAGAAGAGCCCATGGCTGCTGATTGTTGGGACAAGGTTTGAGGAGTCAAGGTATTTATAAAGCTTTGAAATTTGCATCACAATGATGGTTGTTATCTTAAGATGATTGTTAAAAGTTATCTGGGAGCTCAAATCTCCTGGGGTGTCGAAACTTTTGCATGGTGCTCCTTTTTTCCCCACTCTAAAATTGTACAAAACAAATACACTAATCTTGCTTAAAATGTTGAAAAGAATGTTTCATCTTGTTTAAGATGTTCCATTGTTTTAAAAGGGTTATAAGCGTAAACCTAGCAATTATCGGCCTGTAAGTTTGACATCAGTGGTGGGTAAATTAGTGGAAAGTATTCTTAGAGATGATATATATAAGTATCTGGATAGACAGGGTCTGATTAGGAGTAGTCAACATGAATTTGTGCGTGGAAGGTCATGTTTGACAAATCTTATTGAATTTTTTTGAAGAGGTTACTAGGAAAGTTGAGGGTAAA
The DNA here is from genome assembly GCF_048418815.1 of Hemitrygon akajei. Lineage (NCBI taxonomy): Eukaryota > Metazoa > Chordata > Chondrichthyes > Myliobatiformes > Dasyatidae > Hemitrygon > Hemitrygon akajei. The sequence continues at coordinate 174,100,878 of NC_133134.1, read as the reverse complement.
GCAGTGGATGTTGTCTATATGGACTTCAGTAAGGCCTTTGACAAGGTTCCACATGGAAGGTTAGTTAGGAAGGTTCAGTCGTTGGGTATTAATATTGAGGTAGTAAAATGGATTCAACAGTGGCTGGATGGGAGATGCCAGAGAGCAGTGGTGGATAACTGGTTGTCAGGTTGGAGGCCGGTGACTAGTGGTGTGCCTCAGGGTCCAATGTATTGGGTCCAGTGTTGTTTGTCATGTACATTAATGATCTGGATGATGAGGTGGTAAATTGGATTAGTAAGTATGCAGATGATACTAAGATAGGTGGCATTGTGGATAATGAAGTAGGTTTTCAAAGCTTGCAGAGAGATTTAGGCCAGTTAGAAGAGTGGGCTGAAAGATGGCAGATGGAGTTTAATGCTGATAAGTGTGAGGTGCTACATTTTGGTAGGAATAATCCAAATAGGACATGCATGGTAAATGGTAGGGCATTGAAGAATGCAGTAGAACAGAGTGATCTAGGAATAATGGTGCATAGTTCCCTGAAGGTGGAATCTCATATGGATAGGGTGGTGAAGAAAGCTTTTGGTATGCTGGCCTTTATAAATCAGAGCATTGAGTATAGGAGTTGGGACGTAATGTTAAAATTGTACAAGGCATTGGTGAGGCCAAATTTGGAGTATTGTGTACAGTTCTGGTCACTGAATTATAGGAAAGATGTCAACAAAATAGAGAGAGTACAGAGGAGATTTACTAGAATGTTACCTGGGTTTCAGCACCTAAGTTACAGGGAAAGGTTGAACAAGTTAGGTCTTTATTCTTTGAAGCGTAGAAGGTTGAGGGGGGACTTGATAGAGGTATTTAAAATTATGAGGGGGATAGATAGAGTTGACGTGGATAGACTTTTTCCATTGAGAGTAGGGGAGATTCAAACAAGAGGACATGAGTTGAGAGTTAAGGGGCAAAAGTTTAGGGGTAACACGAGGGGGAACTTCTTTACTCAGAGTGGTAGCTGTGTGGAACGAGCTTCCAGTAGAAGTGTTGGAGGCAGGTTCGATATCGTCATTTAAGAAAAAATTGGATAGGTATATGGACAGGAAAGGAATGGAGGGTTATGGGCTGAATGTAGGTTGGTGGGACTAGGTGAGAGTAAGCATTCGGCACAGACTAGAAGGGCTGAGATGGCCTGTTTCCGTGCTGTAATTGTTATATGGTTATCTTTAACTTTATGACTTTTGGAGATCTGTTCATCTTCTACTCACTAACTATTCTCAGTAACAGAAATTTTGACCAGGGTGCTCAAACTTTTGCATGCCACTGTATAGGTCACCAGATGCTATCTTGATCATTTTGTGCTAGTATTCACAGTAGAACAAAGAAATAAAAATATAATTAGTAAAAGAGTAGATACAAAGGCTGACAAACAACCAATGTGCAAAACTGTGTCAAAAGTTTTAAACGACATGTTAAATCTACACAAACTTCTAAGAAAGTAGAAGTGCTGCAGTGCCTTCTTTGCAATGGCACTTGTGTGTTGGTCCCAGGACAGGTCCTCTGGAATGTTAACGACCAGGATTTTAAAGTTACTGACTCTCGCCTCCACCAATCCCCTAATGAGGACTGACTTAGGAACCTTTCTCCTGTTGTAAGTCATCTCTTTGATTTTGCTGACATTGAGTGAGAGGTTGTTGTTACGGCACCATTCAGCCAAATTTTCAGTCTCCCTCCTATATGTCAATTCATCACCACCTTTAATTCAGCCAACAACAGTGGTGTCTTCAGCAAACTTAAACATGGTATTGGAGCTGTACTTGGCCTCACAGTCATAGGTATAAATCAAGTAGAGCATGGACTGAGCACCCAGCCTAATGATGCACCTATGCCCTTGGGGATCGTGTGCAAGATGTTGTTCATAATCCATACTAACAGGCCTGCAGGTGAGTAAATTGAGGCCTAGGTCTTTGAACTAGTTTCAAGGGGTTGATATTGTTGATGCAGGGCTGTAGACAATGAAGAGCATCATGATGTATGCATCTTCACAGTACAGGTATTCCAAAGCTGAGTGAAGAGCCAAGGAAATTACTCTTATTCCCTGACAGAATTCATACTTTACCAAAGCACTTTCTTTTTTAGAAACAACTTGCTGCTCTCCTTAAACCACCTGCCAATGATATTTCTTGGGCTTATGTTATCATTTTCCAAAACAAAATTTTCTCCATTATGGTCACTGTTCCCAAAGGTTCCTCATTTGCCCATCTTCGTTCTTTAATACAAGGTCGGTACAGCCCCTTCCGTAGTAGTACTCTACATAGTTTTGAAAAACCCCTCAATTGCAATTAATGAATTCCATCCCACTCAGTCTTTTACAGTAAGGGAATTTCAGTCAATACTGGGAAAGTCAAAATCCCCATCTGTTCTAATTCCTTCTGACTACTGGGAGGCCTTCAGCATAATCAATGATTACCTCTTTCTTATTTCTAAGTGTATAGCCTCATAAGCCGATTCCTCTCTATGCACTACCGTGATGCTCTCTCTAATCAGCAGTGCAACTCCTCCTCCTTTCCTGCAACCCCTACCACTCCTGAAACTTTTATGCCCTGGAACCTGTACTGCCCTTCATTCAACTATGTTGCTGTAATTGTAATAGTATTGTAATTCTAATTTAGACCATATTTTTGCTATTTTATAAGACCATAGGATATAGGAGCAGAATTTGGCCATTTGGCTCATTGTTGTGCAACTTATTTATGGCAGATCAGTTTTCCTGGTTTAAGGTAATGTACTGAAATTGTTCCTGGTTTAAGATAATAACATAACCATATATAACAATCACAGCACGGAAACAGGCCATCTCGGCCCTCCTAGTCTGTGCCGAACTCTTAATCTCACCTAGTCCCACCTACCCGCACTCAGCCCATAACCCTCCACTCCTTTCCTGTCCATATACCTATCTAATTTTACCTTAAATGACACAACTGAACTGGCCTCTACTACTTCTACAGGAAGCTCATTCCACACAGCTATCACTTTCTGAGTAAAGAAATACCCCCTTGTGTTTCCCTTAAACTTTTGCCCCCTAACTCTCAAATCATGTCCTCTCGTTTGAATCTCCCCTACTCTCAATGGAAACAGCCTATTCACGTCAACTCTATCTATCCCTCTCAAAATTTTAAATACCTCGATCAAATCCCCCCTCAACCTTCTACGCTCCAATGAATAGAGACCTAACTTGTTCAACCTTTCTCTGTAACTTAAGTGCTGAAACCCAGGTAACATCCTAGTAAATCGTCTCTGCACTCTCTCTAATTTATTGATATCTTTCCTATAAGTCGGTGACCAGAACTGTACACAATATTCCAAATTTGGCCTTACCAATGCCTTGTACAATTTTAACATTACATCCCAACTTCTGTACTCAATGCTCTGATTTATAAAGGCCAGCGTTCCAAAAGCCTTCTTCACCACCCTATCTACATGAGACTCCACCTTCAGGGAACTATGCACTGTTATTCCTAGATCTCTCTGTTCCACTGCATTCCTCAATGCCCTACCATTTACCCTGTATGTTCTATTTGGATTATTCCTGCCAAAATGTAGAACCTCACACTTCTCAGCATTAAACTCCATCTGCCAACGTTCAGCCCATTCTTCTAACTGGCATAAATCTCCCTGCAAGCTTTGAAAACCCACCTCATTATCCACAACACCTCCTACCTTAGTATCATCGGCATACTTACTAATCCAATTTACCACCCCATCATCCAGATTATTTATGTATATTACAAACAACATTGGGCCCAAAACAGATCCACTAGTCACCGGCCTCCATCCCGATAAACAATTATCCACCACTACTCTCTGGCATCTCCCATCTAGCCACTGTTGAATCCATTTTATTACTCCAGCATTAATACCTAACGACTGAACCTTCTTAACTAACCTTCCATGTGGAACTTTGTCAAAGGCCTTGCTGAAGTCCATATAGACTACATCCACTGCCTTACCCTCATCAACATTCCTCGTAACTTCTTCAAAAAATTCAATAAGGTTTGTCAAACATGACCTTCCACGCACAAATCCATGCTGGCTACTCCTAATCAGATCTTGTCTATCCAGATAATTATAAATACTATCTCTAAGAATACTTTCCATTAATTTACCCACCACCGATGTCAAACTGACAGGTCTATAATTGCCAGGTTTACTTCTAGAGCCCTTTTTAAACAATGGAACCACATGAGCAATACGCCAATTCTCCGGCACAATCCCCGTTTCTAATGACATCTGAAAGATCTCCGTCAGAGCTCCTGCTATCTCCACACAAACTTCCCTCAAGGTCCTGGGGAATATCCTGTCAGGACCCGGAGATTTATCCACTTTTAAATTTCTTAAAAGCAGCAGTACTTCCACCTCTTTAATTGTCATAGGTTCCATAACTTCCTTACTTGTTTCCCACACCTTACCCAATTCAATATCCTTCTCCTTAGTGAATACCGAAGAGAAGAAATCGTTCAAAATCTCTCCCATCTCCCTCGGCTCCACACATAGCTGACCACCCTGATTCTCTAAGGGACCAATTTTATCCCTCACTATCCTCTTGCTTTTAATATAACTGTAGAAGCCTTTCGGATTTACTTCCACCTTATTTGCCAAACAAAACTCGTATCTTCTTTTAGCTTTTCTAATCTCTTTCTTAAGATTCCTTTTACATTCTTTATATTCCTCAAGCAATTCCTTTACTCCATGCTGCCTATATCTATTGTAGACATCCCTCTTTTTTCGAACCAAGTTTCTAATATCCCTTGAAAACCATGGCGCTTTCAAACCTTTAACCTTTCCTTTCAACCTAACAGGAACATAAAGATTCTGTACCCTCATAATTTCACCCTTAAATGACCTCCATTTCTCTATTACATCCTTCCCATAAAACAACTTGACCCAATCCACTCTCTCTAAATCCCTTCGCATCTCCTCAAAGTTAGCCTTTCTCCAATCAAAAATCTCAACTCTAGGTCCAGTTCTGTCCTTCTCCATAATTATATTGAAGCTAATGCTATTGTGATCACTGGTCCCGAAGTGCTCCCCAACACATACATCTGTCAGCTGACCTATCGCATTCCCTAACAGGAGATCCAACACTGCCCCATCTCTAGTTGGTACTTCTATGTATTGTTGCAAAAAACTATCCTGCACACATTTCACAAACTCTAAACCATCCAGCCCTTTTACAGAATGAGCTTCCCAATCTATGTGTGGAAAATTAAAATCTCCCACAATCACCACCTTGTGTTTACTACAAATATCTGCTATCTCCTTACACATTTGCTCTTCCAACTCACGCTCCCCATTAGGTGGCCATTAATACACTCCTATCAGTGTTACTACACCTTTCCCATTCCTCAATTCCACCCAAATAGTCTCCCTAGAGGAGCTCTCTAACCTATCCTTCTAAAGCACCGCCATAAGATTTTCTCGGACAAGCAATGCAACACCTCCTCCTCTGGCCCCTCCTACTCTATCACACCTGAAGCAACTAAATCCAGGAATATTTAGTTGCCAATTACACCCTTCCTGCAACCATGTTTCACTAATAGCTACAACATCATAATTCCAGGTATCAATCCACGCTTTAAGCTCATCCACCTTTCTTACAATGCTCCTAGCATTAAAATAGATACATTTAAGATACTCTCCACCTCCTCCTCTCTTTTCATCCCTAACAATGCATTCAAATTTATTATCCTTTTGTTTTTCTTCTCCCCTACATCTTTGGGCTGAGCGCATCCCTTCTCCATCACCTGCCTTTCCTCCCTCACACACTGTCTACTTACTTGCTCTACTGGTGAACTAACCTCCTCTCCCATAGTTTCCTCAAATTGATTCCCACCCCCCATCTTACTAGTTTAAAGTCTGCCCTGTAGCCCTAGCAAACCTCCCCGCTAGGATATTGGTCCCCCCAGAATTCAAGTGTAACCCGTCCTTCTTGAACAGGTCACGCCTGCCCCAGAAGAGGTCCCAATGATCCAGAAACTTGAATCCCTGCCCCCTGCTCCAATCCCTCAGCCACGCATTCATCATCCACCTAATTCCATTCCTACTCTCACTGTTGCGTGGCACAGGCAGTAATCCCGAGATTACTACCTTTGCGGTCCTTCTTCTTAACTGCCTTCCTAACTCCCTATACTCTCGTTTCAGGACCTCTTCCCCTTTCCTACCTATGTCATTGGTACCTACATGTACCACGACCTCTGGCTCCTCACCCTCCCACTTCAGGATATCTTGGACGCAATCAGAAACGTCCCAAACCCTGGCACCAGGGAGGCAAACTACCATCTGGGACTCCCGATCACCTCCACAGAACCGCCTGTCTGAACCCCTGACTATCGAGTCCCCTATTACTATGGTCCTCTTTCTTCTATCCCTACCCTTCTGAGCTACAGGGCCGTCCTCTGTGCCGGAGGCCCGGCCACTGTCACTTACTCCAGGTAGGCTGTCCCCCCCCCCCACAGTACTCAAACATGAGTATTTATTGTCAAGGGGTACAGCCACTGGGGTACTCTCTAGTACCTGCCTCTTCCCCTTCCTGACCGTGACCCACCTATCTGCCTCCCGTGGCCCCGGAGTGACCACCTGCCTGTAACTCCTCTCTATCACCTCCTCACTCTCCCTGACCAGGCGAAGGTCATCGAGCTGCAGCTCCAGTTCTCTAACTCGGTCCCTCAGGAGCTGCAGTTCGGCGCACCTGGCGCAGATGTGGATGTCCGGGACCAGGTTTACCAGGTTTACCCCTCCTATCTATCTTTTCTCTCCATTCCAAATGCGGAATAGGGCATTGTAAGGGGACGTTGGCGTGCATCATGGCTGATGATAACAAACAAGATGGAATGTAAGTCAACAGGAACCCAAGTGTTTGTACGCCATGGTAGGAATAGGTGCAAAGACCAGAAGACCATAAAATATAGGAACAGAATTTAGGTTATTTGGCCCATCGAATCTGCTCTGCCATTTCATCATGAATGATCCAGTTTTTCTCTCAACCCAAAATTTCCTGCCTTCTCCCTATATCCCTTCATACCCTGACCTATCAAGAATCTATCAACCAGTGCCTTAAATACACATAAAGACTTGGCCTCTACAGCTGCCTGTGGCACAAATTCCACAGATTCACCACTTTATGATTAAAGAAATTCCTCATTGCTAGATTGACAGTGTTGTTGAGAGGGTGTATGGTGTATTTGCCTTCATCAACTGTGGAATTGAGTTCAAGAGCTGTGAGGTGATGATACAGCTATATTAAGACCTTGGTCAGACCCCACTTGGAGTATTGTGTTCAGTTTTGGTCACCTGGCTACAGGAAGGATGTGGATACTATACAGAGAGTGCGGAGGAAACTTACAAGGATGTTGCCTGGATTAGTGGGTGTACCTTATGAGAATAGGTTAGGTGTACTTGGCCTTCTCTCCTTGGAGCAACAGAGGATGAGCGGTGACCTGATAGAGGTGTATAATATGATGAGGGATATTGATCATGTGGATAGCCTTAGGCTTTTTTCCCAGTGCTGAAATGGCTAACACGAGGGGGTGTAGTTTTAAGGTGTTTGGAAATGGGTACCAAAGGGATGTCAGGGATAAGTTTTTCACATAGAGAGTGGTTGGTGTGTGGAATGCACTGCCAACGGCGTTGGTGGAAGCCGATACATTAGGGTCTTTTAAGAGCCTCTTAGATAGGTACATGAAAAATAGCTTAGAAAAATAGAGGACTATGCGCTAGGGAAATTCTAGGCAGTTTCTAGAGTAGGTTACAAGGTCGACACAACATTATGGGTGGAAGAGCCTGTAATGTGCTGTAAATTTCTGTGTTCTAAATGGCTGCCTCCTCTGGTCTTAGATTCTTCCGCCATAGGAAGCATCCTCTCCATATCACTCTATCAAGGCCTTTCACCATTCGATAGTTTTCAATGAGGTCACCCCTCATTCTTCTGAATTCTAGTGAATGCAGGCCCAGAGCCATCAAACGCTCTTCAAATGACAAGCCACTAAATCCTGGAATCATTTTTGTGAACCTCCTTTGAAACCCTTCCAGTTTCAGCACATCCTTTCTTAGATGAGTTTCCAAACCTGCTCACAATACTCCCAAGAGAGGCCTCACTAGTGCTATATAAAGTTTCAACATTACATCCTTGCTTTTATATTCTATCCTCTTGAAATGAATGCTAACATTGCATTTGCCTTCCTCACCACTGACTCAACATGCAAATTAACCTTCAGGGCATCCTGCACAAGGAATCCCAATTCCCCATGCATGTCACTTTTTTTTTGTATTTTCTCTTAATTTAGAAAATAGTCAATCCTTTCATTTTTTCTACCAAATTGCGTGATCATACACTTCCTGACGCTATTCCATCTGCCACTTCTTTGCTCATTCTCCTAATACGAATCCTTCTGTAGCCTCCCTATTTTCTCAAAACTACCTGCCCCACCACCTATCTTTGTATCATCTGCAAACTTTGCAACAAAGCCATCAATTCCATCATGCAAATCATTGACATAAACATAAAAAGAAGCATTCCCAACACAGACCCTTGTGAAACACCACGTATCACTGGCAACCAAGCAAAAAAGGCTCCCTTTATTCCCACTCTTTGCCTCCTGCCAATCAGCCACTGCTTTATCTATGCTAGAATCTTTCCTGTAATACCATGGGCTCATAGTTTGTTAAACGGCCTCATTTGTGGCACCTTGTCAAAAGCCTTCTGAAAATCCAAGTACACAACATCAACCAATTGTCTATTCTGCTTGTTATTTCTTCAAAGAATTCCTACAGATTTAAGTTTCCTTCCAAAAGTAGTCAACCCTTTCATTTCCTCTACAGAAGTGCATGACTGTGCACTTCCCAACACTGTACTCCATCTGCCATTTCTTTGAATATTCCCCTAATTTATCTATGTCCTTCTGTAGCCTCTCTGCTTCCTCAAAAGTACTTGTCCTTCGAACTATCTTCATATTGTCTGTAAACTTTGCAACTAAGTGATCAATTCCACTGTCCAAATCATTTTGAAATGTAACATAAAAAGAATTAGGTCTAACACAGACCCGTGTTGTACACCACTAGTCACCAGCAGCTAGCCAGAAAAGGATCCCTTTATTCCCACTCTTTGCCTCCGGACAATTAGCCATGCTAGAATCTTTCCTGTAATACTTTGGGATTGTAGGTTATTAAGTAGCTCATTTGTGGTACCTTGTCAAAGGCCTTCTGAAAATCTAAGTACACAACATCAAGCGATTCTCCTTGTTTTTTCTTCAAAAAATTCCAACAGATTTGTCAGGCATGATTTTCCCTTGAGGAAACCATGCTGACCAGTGCCTATTTCATCAAGTACCTCCAAGTACCCCGAGACCTCATCCTCAATAATCGACTCCAATAACTTTCCAACCATTGAGGTCAGACTACCTGGCCTATAGTTTTATTTCTTCTGCCTCTCTTCCCTCTTGAAGAGTGAAGTGACATTTGCAATTTTCCAGTCTCCCAGAACCATTCCAGAATTTAGTGATTCTTGAAAGATCATTACTAATGCCTCCACTATCTCTTCAGCCATCTCTTTCAAAACTCTAGGGTGTACATCATCTGGTCCAAGTGACTCATCTACCTTCAGACCTTTAGTTTCCCAAGAACGATCTGTTCAGTTAAGGTAACTTCACACACTTCATGCTGTCTGACACCTGGAATTTCCCACATTCTACTGATGTAGAAACATAGAAAGCCTACCAGCTCAATACAGGAAGTCATAGAGGGGTTGTCTACAGGGTCTCTGTGGGTGGAAGTTAGGAATGGGAAGGGGTCAATAACTTTTTTTATAGACCACCCAATAGTAACAGCAGCATCAAGGAGCAGATAGGGAGACAGATTAGAACCATAGAATGCAACGCACAGAAAACAGACCATTCGGCCCTTCTAGTCTCTGCTGAAACTTTATTCCACTAGTCCAGGGGTGCCAAACTCATTTTAGGTCACGGGCCGGATTGAGCAAAATGCAGCTTCATGCAGGCCGGATCAGTCGGACGCGTGCGAACGCAGCTTTCGTTGCCTCCATTTTTTCAGCCTGCTCTCATGTGTCTCAGTCTCTGCTATAACTACAAAGTGTTTCACTTTATAAATTCCGTTTCTTATGAAGAAGACTGCCGAATAATCACTAAAAACCCTGAAAACCTGGTACCTGAATAAACTCAGCATTAGCCATATCATACGCCATAGGCGCTTCAATTACTGGGGCCAGCTTTAATAGTAATTAGATATTATCTCGCGGGCCACAGATAATTCCACCGCGGGCCTTGAGTTTGACATATATGCACTAGTCCTATTGATCTGCACGAGGTCCATAATCCTCCAAACCTCTCCCATCCATGTATCTATCCAATTTATTCTTAAAACTTAAGAGTGAGCCCGCATATACCACGTTTCTTTCTTTCTTTCTTTTTCAATCTTTTTATTATTATTATTAATATCAACAAAATAAAATTGATACATAGATAATGGGATTACAAACATACACATTCCAACTGAACATGAAAGAATACATAAGCAATGGTTACAGTATAAATGAGTATTCCCAAATCATGGACGATACAATTTACAAATAAACAAGGCAAACTTAGGTATATCATAATATATTAAAAAAAACAGAAAAAAAATTATGCAAAAAAACTAATCTAATAACTAATAAGGAAAAAACAAAAAAAGAGAAGAAAAATGGGGAAAAAAAGGGCTGTTTATAATATCTCACAAAAATACAAAATCATCAGTGTCGTCAACTCCGATCCTCTCAACATATATAAAAACAAAACTGGAAAAACAAATAGGCTTGGAACAGGGTCATATTACATCATATGAAAATATTGAATAAATGGTCTCCATATCTTTTCAAATTTAATAGAAGTATCGAATACAGCACTTCTAATTTTTTCTAAATTTAGACATAACATAGTTTGAGAAAACCAATGAAATACGGTAGGAGGATTAATTTCTTTCCAATTCAACAAAATAGATCTTCTAGCCATTAATGTAAGAAATGCAATCATTTGACAAGCAGAAGAGGATAAATGGAGTGAGTCCATCATTGGTAAACCAAAAATTGCAGTAATAGGATGAGGTTGTAAATCAATGTTCAATCCCGTAGAAATAATATCAAAAATGTCTTTCCAATATTTTTCCAAAAGCGGACACGACCAGAACATATGAGTTAAAGACGCTATCTCAGAATGACATCTGTCACAAATAGGATTTATATAGGAATAAAAATTAGCCAATTTATCCTTGGACATATGAGCCCTATGCACAACCTTAAACTGTATTAATGAATGTTTAGCACATATAGATGATGTATTAACTAACTGAAGAATTTTATCCCAATTCTCAGTAGGGATAGTAAGGTTAAGTTCTCTTTCCCAATCATTTTTAATCTTATAGAAGGGCTCTGAACGTATCTTCATAATTATATTGTAAAGTTTTGATATTAGCCCTTTCTGAGAAGGATTTAGTTCAAGCAAATTCTCCAAAATACCTGAAGACACAAAATTTGGAAAAGTAGGAAGTACAGTATTTAAGAAATTCCTAATCTGTAAATATTTAAAAAAAATGAAATCTAGGCAAATTATATTTATTAGATAATTGTTCAAAAGACATAAAACAATTATCCAAAAATAAATCGGAAAATCGTAGTAATCCTTTAGTCTTCCAAGCTGAATAAGCTTGGTCTATAATAGAAGGATAAAAAAAGCAATTGGATACAATAGGGATATTTAAAACAAACTGAGTCAACCCAAAAAATTTCTGAAATTGAAACCATATACGTAAAGTATGTTTAACTAACGGGTTGTCAATTCGTTTCGGCAATTTAGAAAGAGCAAAGGGAAGAGAAGTCCCTAAAATAGAACCCAGTGCAAATCCTTGTACAGATTTAATTTCCAGGTTCACCCAATGAGGGCTAAAAGATATATCCCAGTCCTTTAACCAACATATCAAATATCGATATTAACTGCCCAGTAATAAAATCTAAAATTAGGCAATGCCAATCCACCTTCCTTCCTTGCCTTCTGTAAATATTTTTTTACCTAATCTAGGATTTTTATTCTGCCACATATATGAGGAAATTTTTGAATCAACATTAGCAAAAAAAAGATTTCGGAATAAAGATTGGTACCGCTTGAAATATATATAAAAACTTGGGTAAAGTAACCATCTTAATAGCATTAATCCGACCTATCAGAGCTAAAGATACTGGTGACCACTTAGTAAACAAACATTTAATCTGATCGATTAAGGGTAAAAAATTAACCTTAAATAAATCCTTATAGTTTTTTGTAATTTTAATCCCTAAGTAAATAAAAGAGTCATTAACTAATTTAAAAGGTAAATTTCCATAAATTGGAACTTGTCTATTTAAAGGAAACAATTCACTCTTATTAAGATTTAATTTATACCGGGAAAAAACACTAAATTGAGCCAACAATGATATAACTGCAGGAATGGATTTCTCAGGATCAGAAATAAATAATAATAAATCATCTGCATATAATGATATTTTATGTATATCTGTCCCACGATTAATGCCAAAAATGTTCTGTGATTCTCTGATAGCAATTGCCAAGGGTTCTAAAGCAATATCAAATAATAATGGACTAAGAGGACAGCCTTATCTAGTACCCTGAAATAAATGAAAAAAGGGAGATCTTTGATTGTTAGTAAGCACCGAGGCTACTGGAGTATGATGTATCAGTTTAATCCAGGAAATGAATGTCGGACTAAAATTAAACTTCTCAAGCACATTAAATAAGTATGGCCATTCAACTCTATCAAATGCTTTCTCCGCATCTAATGAAATGACACATTCTGAAGTGCTATGTGAAGGAGTATAAACAATATTCAATAATCTCCTAACATTGAAAAAAGAATAGCGATTTTTAATAAAACCAGTTTGATCTTCCGAAATAATTTGGGGTAATACCTTCTCCAGCCTGGATGCCAGTAACTTGGAAAAGATCTTGGAATCTACATTCAGTAAAGATATTGGTCTATAGGATGCACAGTCAGTAAGGTCTTTATCTTTCTTCAATATTAAAGAAATGGAAGCTCTATAAAAAGATTGTGGCAGATTGCCCAATCTGATTGCTTCTTCAAAAACCCTGCATAACCAAGGAGAAAGAGTAGCGGAAAAACATTTTAAAAATTCTACTGTATACCCATCTGGACCTGGTGCTTTCCCAGAATTCATAGAGGAAATAACCCCTTTAATTTCTGCATCCGTAATAGGAGTTTCTAACATTGAAAGATCATCTGATGATAATTTTGGAAAATTCAATTTCCCAAGAAAATCACACATGGTATTATGATCATGAGGGAATTCGGCATGATACAGGGAGGTATAAAAATCTTGAAATGATTTGTTTATCTCATCATGGTTAACTGTCAGATCCCCATTCTGCTGACGGATCTTAGTAATTTGACATTTAACCAAAGCATTCTTCAATTGACTAGCTAACATTTTACCCGATTTATCACTATGTATATAAAAATCAGATCTGGTTTTCATTAATTGATTTTCAATCGAAGATGTAAGTAATAAACTATGTTCCGTTTGAAGTTCAACCCTTTGTAAAGCTTCTTACTAGGAGTAATCGAATATTTCTTGTCAATCTCTTTAATTTTATCAACCAATAAAAGAGTTTCCTTCTTAATGCGTTTTCTCAGACCAACAGAGTAGGAGATAATCTGTCCACGTATATATGCTTTAAAAGTGTCCCAAAGTGTTCCGCAAGAAATATCATCCGTGGAATTAGTTGAAAAGAAGAAATCGATCTGTTCCTTCATAAATTTAATAAAATCCGGATCTTGCAATGAATCAAATCGCCATTGTCTAGCACTAAAAGCTGTATCCGTAAATTTAATAGAAAGTTTTAATGGAGCATGGTCAGAGATGGCTATAATATCATAATTACAACCAATTACCGATGGAATAAAACAAGAGTCAACAAAAAAATAATCAATTCTCGAGTAGGAATGATAAACGTGAGAAAAATGAAAACTCTTTGTCCTTAGAATGCCGAAATCTCCAAATATCAAAAATTCCATTATCAGTCAAAAAAGAGTTAATACAAGTGGCCGACTTATTAGGTAAAGTCTGAGTAGATATAGATTTGTCCAACAAAGGATTTAAACAACAATTAAAGTCACCACCCATTATTAACTTATATTTATTTAGATTAGGTAGAGAAGTAAATAAGGACTTAAAAAAATCAGGACAATCCACATTTGGAGCATAAACATTAACCATAGCAACCTTTCTGTTAAAAAGTAAGCCAGTAATTAACAAAAATCTACCATTCGGATCCGAAAAGATATTGTGTTGAACAAATGCAATAGAGGAGTCAATAAAAATTGAAACTCCCTTTACTTTAGCATTCAAATTCAAATGGTACTGTTGATCCCTCCAAAACCTAAAAAAGCAATAATTGTCCTCTTTCCTCACATGAGTTTCTTGTACAAAAATAATATGAGCATTAAGTCTTTGGAATACTTTGAAAATCTTTTTCCGTTTAATCGGATGGTTTAAGCCATTAGTATTCCAAGAGACAAAATTAATGGTCTGAGCCATATTTCTGAAATCAACCCTTTGGTATATAAAGGGTTAACCAAATTATGAACTCATGCACCCGGAAGAGGAACAAAAATAAGGGGCGGACCCGGAAGTGACGACATCGCAGACATTTTAGTAGTTTAAAATCAGCCCAAATGAAGAAACTAAAACAAACTGAAGTAAAGAACATAAGATTTAGAAAAAAAAATCCACCCCCCCACCCAAAAAGAAAAAGAAAAAAGATCATCCCAGCCAGGAAACGGCTGGGAAAAAGGACAGATGAAACTAAATCTACCCCCATATCAGCAGAAGACAGCTCCGTATATAAAGGATTAAAAAAAAGATCCACCCAAACTCTAAGAAAATAATAATCACTATACTAAAACCAAACTTCTTAATATAATTGATAGTAAAAAAAAAACAAAGAATATGATCACTAGTAACTTATAAATCGGGTTAAAACCCAAACAAACCAAAAAAAATTTAAACTGTGATAAGAAATGCATTATAGGAAGAAGAGAGAAAAAAAATGGTGAAATCGAAAAAAAAAAGCCAAAAATATTTTATAGAAGAAACCGCCATCTTAGTAAAAAAAAAAATTCACCATCGAAGGATTAATAATAATGACCAAAGATACAGTACGGTAGTTGAAGTAAGTAAAATAAAAAGTTTAGTATGTCGAAAAAAAACTTTAATTAGAGTATAAAATATAGAGTAAACCTACACCAATAGCCAGAAACAAAATCTGGTTATGGAAACAAAAACCATCTTACACGATCAAAATCACTCATTTATTAGAGATGAGAATCCGTAGCAGTAGGGAAGTTCTCATTCAGAAAGCTTCTCGCTTCAGATGTAGAAAGGAAAACATGCCGAGGTGCGTTCGGAGGCGATATTCTGAGCTTCACAGGGTATAAGAGCGCAGGTTTTAGATTTTTCTCATAACATTCGGACATCAGAGGTTTAAAAAGAAGCCTTGCCTTCATTACTTCTGGACTAAAATCTTCCACTAATCGAAAGTTGTGATCTTGAAATTTGACCATCCCAACACGCCGAGCCACACGAATAAGTTGCTCTTTAACATGCAGTTAGTGAAATCGGACAATTACAACCGGTGGAGCACTTGGTGAACGACGCATAATTCTGTGAGCACGATCAAGTAACGGAGGACTGTCTGGGAATACAGAAGGGAACACATCCTTTAAAAGTTGAGCAAAATACTTTGAGGGGTCCCCTTGTTCAATACCTTCCGGGAGACCAAGTATGCGTAAGTTCTGCCTTCTGGACTGATTCTCAAAGTTGACACTCTTGGCTTTAAGTGTTTCCACCTGTTTAATCGTCGAAAGTAATTTCTGCTCCAGTTTTTCAATTATCAAATCTCGCTTCCGAGCATCCTCTTGCAAAGTTGCAATTAGAACTTGCTGCTGGTTAACTACCGAATCCGTCTTATCCATATAATCTTGAAAAGCCTTTATATCTTGTTTAAAAATTTGTCGTTCTTCCAATTTTTCATTTAAAACCTCCAATAATATTTCATAAGTCAATTCAGTGCGCTTAGGATCAGTCTTTTTCTTCTTCCTAACCTGTGCAATCTTTCCCTGTAACTCAACTCCTGAAGACCCAGCAACATACTAGTAAATCTTCCCTGCACTCTTTCAATCTTACTGATATCCTTCCTATAGTGAGGTGACTAGAACTGCACACAATACTCCAAATTTGGCCTCACCAGTGTCTTTTACAACCTCACCATAACATCCCAACTTCTATACTCAGTAAACAACACACACAAAATGCTGGTGGAATACAGCAGGCCAGGCAGCATCTATAGGGAGAAGCACTGTCGACGTTTCGGACCGAGACCCTTCTTCAGGGCTAACTGAAAGGAAAGATACTATGAGGTTTGAAAGTAGTGGGGAGAGGGGGAAATGCGAAATGATAGGAGAAGACCGGAGGGGGTGGGATGAAGCTAAGAGCTGGAAAGGTGATTGGCAAAAGTGATATAGAGCTGGACGGGAGGCCTAAGGAGAAAGAAAGGAGGAGGGGAGCACCAGAGGGAGATGGAGAACAGGCAGAGTGATGGGCAGAGAGAGAGAAAAAAAACAAACAACTAAATATGTCAGGGATGGGGGTAAGAAGGGGAGGAGGGACATTAACGGAAGTTAGAGAAGTCAGTTAGAGCAGGATCTCCCAGTGGCCACACATTTTAATTCAATGTCCCATTCCCATTCTGATATGTCTATCCATGGCCTCCTCTACTGTCAAGATGAAGCCACACTCAGGTTGGAGGAACAACACCTTATATACCAGCTGGGTAGCCTCCAACCTGATGGCATGAGCATTGAAGGTAGAGCTGTAGATGTAGTGTATATCAAGTTAAGTCAAGTCAATTTTTATTGTCATTTCGACCGTAACTGCTGGTACAGTGCATAGTAAAAACGAGACATCGTTTTTCAGGATCATGGCGTTACATGACACAGTACAAAAACTAGACTGAACTACGTAAGAAACAACATAGAGAGAAAAAAAACTACACTGGACTACAGACCTACCTAGGACTGCATAAAGTGCACAAAACAGTGCAGGCATTACAATCAATAATAAACAGGACAATAGGGCAGTAAGGTGTCAGTTCAGGCTCTGAGTATTGAGGAGTCTGATAGCATGGGGGAAGAAACTGTTACATAGTCTGGTCATGAGAGGAATAAATGATGGGAGAGATATTTGTAATCCAAGGTGAAGGTAGATGGCGATTATGTCAAATTCCCCAGGTAAACAAAAACTGTCGAAGATCTTGTCCGTTGAATCTATCCAAAGTCCACTTAGATATATCATCAAAGTGACCTGTCACAGGAATGTAGTCTTCAAGTGATTACCACATAACATACCCAGGCAAGGGTTAACCTTGAGTGGTCCCACAGGACATTCCTAAATCCGTTCCTTTGGATTATATGAAGTGACAGACACACATTCTGGAGCAAACCTTGACCTGGCAATTCTTAAATCCAAGTCTTCCTCAGACTACGAGAGTCGCTGTTCTTTTTTTTTTGTTGGTTTTTTTAATGCATTTTCTACAACACTACATATAAGAAAAAACCCCAAACCAAAATAAAAAAATTAATACAGTGCAAAAATAAACATACAATAATAATATACTATAAAAAAGATAATTGAGAAAGCACTCAAATTGAAGTCATGTAAAGTTAGTATCCTCCCCAAGCCCCACAACAACAAAAAAACTCCAGACCAACTGCAACACAATATAGAGAATATAAATCAGGACATTCAAACCCCCAAAACTGTAAATACACTTGAAAACAGAAGATAATAATGCCTACTACCAAAAAAAGAGCTGAAAGCAAGGGACTGAAAAAAAAACCTTAATTAAGAGGAAGGTTATGAAAGTACTCAATAAAAGGTCCCCAGACCTTATGAAACTTTATATCCGAATTAAGAATTGAATAATGAATTTTTTCAAGGTCTAAACAGGACATAATATCATTAAACCATTGAGCATACGTGGGCGGGGCAACATCTCTCCATCTAAGGAGGATTAAGTCGAACTCAAAAGTATATCTGTCTCACCCAAAAAACCAAACAGAGCAATTAAAGGGTTAGGTTCTAAGTGGTGATCCAGAATACAGGATAAAGTTATAAAAACATCTTTCCAAAATTTCTCTAAGCCAGGACAGGACCTGTACATATGAATAAGAGAAGCTTCGCCCCTTTTGCATTTATCACAAAGAGGACTAATATTAGGGTAAAATTGAGATAATTTAGATTTAGACATATGGGCTCTATGAACAATCTTAAACTGTAAAAGGCAATGGCGAGCACAAAGAGAGATTGAATTAACCGATTTGAGAATCGAGTCCCAAATCTCATCAGATAAAGAGATATTTAAATCATGCTCCCAAGCCATTCTAATTTTATCCACAGGGGCACGCCGTAAGAATGCTAATTTATCATGAATAAATGATATTAAACCTTTACCTAGTGGATTAATAGAAAGAAAGAAATCCATAACATTTTTCTCAGGCATTTCAGGGAAGTTAGGAATTAAAGGATTAATAAAGTGTCTAATTTGGAGATATCTAAAAAAAATGGGCATTAGGCAGATTGAACTTAGCAGAGAGCTGTTGAAAAGATGCGAAGCGATTATCGATAAAAAGAGTCACTGTTCTGTCTTTCTCGTTCCAGCTGACTGTTTCTCGCTCTCTGTCTGTAAAAATCAGAAGTG
This sequence comes from Hemitrygon akajei, assembly GCF_048418815.1. Lineage (NCBI taxonomy): Eukaryota > Metazoa > Chordata > Chondrichthyes > Myliobatiformes > Dasyatidae > Hemitrygon > Hemitrygon akajei. The sequence goes on along the minus strand of NC_133134.1, from coordinate 174,082,033 downwards.
AGCTGAGAAGGCTGACAATATTGTTAGTCCTGCCTCACTCTGTCACTCTTAAAGTGACAGTCCACAGCAAACAAAACCTATGGTTTGTAACACGATTAGTGAAGGCCAATGCACCGTATGCCTTCTTAACCATGAGTCAAATTGTGCAGCAGCTTTGAGTGACCTATGGGCTCGGACCCCAAGATCCCTCTGATCTTCTACACTGCCAAGAGTCTTACCATTAATACTATATTCCGCCATCATATTGGCCTACCAAAATGAACCACCTCACACTTCTCCGAGTTTAACACCATCTGCCACTTCTCAGCCCAGTTTTATATCATGTCAATGTCCCGCTGTAACCTCTGACAGTCCTCCACCCTATCCACAACACTCCCAACCTTTGTATCATCAGCAGATGTGCTAACCCATCCCTCCACTTCCTCATCCAGGTCATTTATAAAAGTCATGAAGAGAAGGGGTCCTAGAACAGATCCTTTAGGCACACCACTGGTCACAACCTCCATGCAGAATATGACCTGTCTACAACCACACTTTGCCTTTTGTGGGCAAGCTAATTCTGGATCCACAAAGCAAGGTTACCTTGGATCTCATGCCTCCTTACTTTCTCAATAAGCCTGGCATCGGGTACCTTATCAAGTGCCTTGCTGAAATCCATATACACTACATCTACTGCTCTTCCTTCATCATTGTGTTTAGTCACATCCTCAAAAAATTCAGTCAGTCCCATAAGGCACACCTGCCTTTGACCTTGAGGGATGTATGGATTTAAACCCCAAGGTCCCTCTTCTTCCACACTCAAGTAACCGACCATTAACCCTGTACTCAGCCTTCTGGTTTGTCCTTCCAAACTGCATCACCTCACACTTATCCGGATTGAACTCCATCGGCCACTTTTCTGCCCAACTCTGCCTCCTGTCTATATCCTCTTGTAACCTTTGACAACCTGCAGCTCCATCCACAACTTCTCCAATCTTTGTGTCATCTGCAAACTTACTCACCCCATCCTCTGTCTCTTCATCCAGGTCATTTATAAAAATCACCAAGAGCAGGGGTCTCAGGTCAGATCCTTGTGGCACTCCACTAGTCACCGACCTCCAGGCAGAATACTTTCCTTCCACTACTACCCTCTGCTTTCTTCCTGTAAGCCAATTTTTTTTGGGATCCAAACAACCAAGGTTCCACTGATCCCATGCTTCATGACTTTCTAGATGAATCTCTCGTGGGGGACCTTGTCAAATGCCTTGCTAAAATCCATGTAGACCACATCTACTGCCCTACCCTCATCAATTTCTTTTGTTACCTCTTCAAAAAACTCAATCAGGCTTGTGAGGCACGATCTTCCCTTCACAAAGCCATGTTGACTATCCTTGTGTAGACTGTACTCCTCCAAATGCTTGTAGATCCTTTTCTTAAGAATCCTTTCCAATAGTTTGCAAAGCACTGACGCAAGACTCACCGGTCTATAGTTCCCAGGATTCTCTCTATTACCTTTTTTAAACAAGGGAACTACATATGCCATTCTCCAATCCTCCAGCACCACCCCTGCAGCTAAAGATCGTAGCTACTGCTCCAGCGATCTCTTTTTCTCACTTCCCACAGCAACCTGGGGTATATCACGTCCAGCCCTGGGGACTTATCAATCTTGATGTTTTTAAGAAGATCCAACACATCATCTTCCTTAATCTCCACATTGTCCAGCACACAGGCCTGTTCTGTTTCGACCTCACCCTGATCAAGGTCCTCTTCACTGAAGCAAAGTATTCATTTAGGACCTCCCCAACCTCCTCCACCTCCAGGCACGTTACCTTCTTTATCCTTTAGCGGCCCCACCTTCATTCTTGTCATCCTTCTGTTCTTCACATAGGCATAGAACGCCTTGGGGTTCTCCTTAATCCTACATGCCAAGGCCTTCTTAAGCTCCTTCCTGGCTACCTTACATTTCTATTGAGCCCCTCCTGCTTATATCTAACATATGCTTCCTTCTTCCTCTTGAAGAGTTGCCTCACGTGTTTCATCAGCCACAGTTCCCTTTTCCTACCATTTTTCCTTGTCTCAGTGGGACAAACCTATCCTGAACCCAGCACAAGTGGTCCCTAAACTTACTCCACATTATTTCTGTGCTTTCACCCTTGAACATCTGTTTCCAATTTACTCCTGCTCATTCCTGCCTCATCTCTTCATAGTTAGCCCTTCCCTAGTTAAGCATTTCCCCATTTTGTCTGCTTTTATCCTTTTTCATAGCTATGCTGAAGCTAAGGGAGTTGTGGTCACTCTCATCAAAATGGTCCCCCACCAAGAGGTCTGCCACCTGACCAGGTTCATTACCCAGAACTAGATCCAGTGTGGCCTCTCCTCTTGTCAGCTCGTCCACATACTGTGTCAGGAATCCTTCTTGAACACACCTGACAAATTTAGCCCCATCTATCACCCATAACTACAACCCTGTATTTCCTGCACCATTCTAAAATCTGCCTGCTTATCTGCTCCTCAGTGTCCTGAGGGCTATTTGGGGGCCTATAGACTACTCCCAGCACAGTGATAGGTCCCTTCCTATTTCTGACTTCACCCACACCGACTCAGAGGATACTCCCTCCATTTCTACCTCCCATCCTATTCCTTTTAAAACACTTAAACTGCCCTTCCTCCAGCCAAGTTTCAGTAACAGCCACAACGTCGTAGTTCCACATACTGATCCATGCTCTAAGTTCATCCCCTTTATTCCTAATACTCCTAACATTGAAATAGACACATTTCAACCCCTCTAACTGGCTACATTGATGTTTTGTCCCCTGCCTGTCCTTCCTCACCAACTCAGAACACATAGCATCATGCCCTTGTCCTTCTACCCTAATCTCTGCTCTCACATTCTGATTCCCACCCTCCTGCCAAACTAGTTTAAACCCTCCCCAACAGCTGTAGCAAACCTGCCTGCCAGGATATTGGGCTCTTTCCAGATCAGGTGCAGCCCGTCCTTTTTGTACAGGTCAGACCTTCCCCAGAAGAGATCCCAATGATCCAGAAATCTGAACCCCTGTCTCGTGGCACAGGCAGCAGTCCCGAGATTACCACCCTTGAGGTCCTGCTTTTTAACTTTTTTCCTAACTCCCTGTATTCCTCCTTCAGGACCTCATCCCTACTCCTATCTATGTCATTGGTCCCCATGTGGACCACGACATCTGGCTGCTCACCCTCTCTCCTGAGAATACTGAGAATGCGATCCGAGATATCGCAGCCTCTGGCACCAGGGGGGCAACAGACCATCCAGGATTCTCGATCTCTCCCACAGAACCTCTTATCTGTCCCCCTAACTATCAAATCCCCTATCACTACTGCCCTCCTCTTTTCCCTCCTTCCTTTCTGAGCTGAGGGTCCAGTCTCGGTGCCAGAGACAACCACTACAACATGTCCCTGGTAGGTCATCCCCACCAGCAGTATCCAAAACTGTATACTTATTGTTGATGGGAACAGCCACAGGGGTGTTCTGCTCTTTCTGCCTATTTTCCTTCCCTCTCCTGACCTGTTTCCTGTCTTCTAGGGGTGACTTGTCTCCCTGAAACTCTGATTTATACTGCCGCTGCCTCCCGAATGATCCAAAGTTCATCCAGCTCCAGATCCCACATCCTACAATCGGAGTACTCAACTGCCTTATCTACTGCCTCCATTACCAACTCCTAAGTTAATTAAATAAACTTACCTGGCCTTACCTCATTGGGAGCAAGCTAATCCTCCACCTCTTCTCACCAAAACCGCTCAAGCAAAAGCCTCAAAGCTCCATTCCTTCACTGGCCACTCTGCTTGAGCTACCTCTCTTTTTATTTGTTTGAGCTTTCCAATTTTCGATTACCCTATCAAACTGCTTGGTCACCTGACCTAGATTGCCCAATCAGCTGCTTCCTGCTGAGTCTGAGCTATTCAAATCTCGATTGACTTGATTGTACAATCTAACTGCCAAAACCTCTCGAGCCAAAGCCTCAAAGCTCCACTCCTTCACTGGCCATTATTGGCTTATCCTTCCTTACATTCATGTTCTATCCATCATCTACTTGTAAACCTGCTGGCTCACCCTCAGCTGCTTTATACTTGTTCCTACTCCTTCACAATCTTAGTTTAAATGACTCCAAAAAGCTTAAGTAAACTTGCCCGCAAAAATAGTTGTCCCCCTCTGAGCAGACTCGATGGGCCGAATGGCTGCCTTCTACTCATATATCTTATGGTCTTATGGGTCTGCAGTTGAGAGGGTGAGTAGTTTCAAGTTCCTCGGTATACACGTCACCGATGATCTCACCTGGACTGTACACACTGGCTTTGTTGCAAAAAAAAAGCACAACAGTGTCTCTTCCATGTCAGGTGACAGAAGTTCAGCATGAGCCCTCAAATCCGCAAGTCTTTCTATAGGGGCACCATTGAGAGCATACTGACTGGCTGTATCACCACCTGGTACGGGAACTGCACCAACCTTGATCACTGGGCTTTGCAGAGAGTGGTATGGACAGCCCAGAGCATCTGAGGATGTGAACTTCCCTCCACTGAGAACATTTATAGCAGGAGGTGCAGATAGAAGGCCTGGAAGATCATTGGGGATACCTGTCAACCCAATCATAAACTGTTTCAGCTGCTTCTGTCTGGCAAAAGATACCGCAGCATTAAAGCCAGGACCAACAGGCTAAGGGACAGCTTCTTTATACAAGCCATTAGACTTTTACTGCTGCCATCTTCTTCAGTTCCCTAACCTTCTGAGCCACAGGGCCAGACTCTGTGCCAGAGGCATTGCCACTGTTGCTTTCTCCCAGGTAGGTCGTCTCTTCCTTCCTCCTCTTCCCCCCCCACTCCCCCCCCCCAACTGTACTCAACATGGAGTACTTGTTCTTGAGAGGGACAGTCACGGGGTGCTCCCCACTATCTGATATTTCCTCCTTCCCTCTCAATGTCCTCTTGTACATTAGGCGCCTGGCCATAGTAGTTCAGGTTGTATGCTCTCTCTCTGGCTTATATGTTGGCTTTGACTTCTTCTGTTCTGATATATACTGGTAAGTTCACCTGATTTTCCTGTGTGATTTCTTGCATTTGTATAGTTTGGTAGCTAGCTGCCCCACGTTCCCTTAGCTGCTTCTGTCTGCTCTGTATCTAGGATTTGCTTGATTTGTGCTCTACATTCACCTTTCCTTATACCCTGATCTTGTTAAGATATCTTGTTCTGGACCCTCTCACTTCAATAACTCCACTAAGAAGATCTTGTATGTTTGATTAAAGACGACTTATTCGTCTCATCTTTCTGAAGTATGTACCCAAACCCTCTTATTTCCAAGAATCAGCCAGATGAATTTCTTGTAGGCCGTTTTCCAATGCTACTGTATCTCTTAAGAGGAGACCAGAGTTTGTGTGCAGGAGTGTCCTGCACTTGTGTAACTATAACAAAACCTTTCTACTTGTAAACTTTAATCCCTTTGCAAACAGAATGTTGGCCTTTATTGCATTCTTATTTAATAGTTGCACCAGTCTACTGACTTTTTGTGATTCATGCTGAATTGTTGACATATGAGTGATTAATCTTGATATCAGGGAAAATGTGAAGGGGTATTCCATAAAGGAGCCCAGGTATATCTAAAGTTATTGAGGTAAACAGGGGTTGCAATCCACCATTTTAAAATATAATTTGTACACCAGTAGACGTTTGTGGTCATTGGAGAATACTCCTATCATACTCCCATTCTGGGCCTTGTTTATGCTGGAAAGAAACAAGCCGGTTGTGAGGTGAATCACTCACTGCTCTTCTGGTATTTATTTTTGTGACTCATTAATAGTGATGCCCAAAGTGTTGGTGGATGGAAGGATAATAGTTTGTTGAAGATGGTTAATGCCTAGCAGTTTTGTGAACAGCATTATAGTTGCTGAATCCTCCACAGTCAACACGCTGGGGCTTCATTATAATCCAGAAGCTTTGCTGAACCAGTCACATTAATGCCATGAGTACAAGAGCAGCTCAGGGGCTGAGTATCTTGCAGCAAGTGACCTGCTGCCAGACACCTAAGGGCCTTTCCAGCATCACAGGATCTGCCATAGAATCATGGAAAAGTACGGCTCAGAAACAGGCCCTTCGGCCCATCTAGTCCATGCCAAAATATTTGAACTGCCTATTCCCATCAATCTTCAACAATTGCCCTCCATACCCCCCCCCCCCCCCCCCCCCACCATCATGTACCTATCCAGGACTAGAGAGCACAGCCTCAAAATTGAGGGACAACCTTTCAGAAGAGAAAAGGAGGAATTTTTTTAGCCAGAGAGTAGCAAATCTGTGGAATGCTCTGACACATATTGCGGTGGAGGCCAAGTCCATGGGGATATTTAAGGTGGAAGTTGATAGTTTCCTCATCGGTTGGAGCATCAAAGGATATGGCAAGAAGGCAGGTATATAGTGTTGAGTGGGATCTGGGATCAGCCATGATGGAATGGTGGAGCAGACTCAATGGGCTGAATAGCCTAATTCTGCACCTATGTCTTAAGGTCTTATGGTAATTTATATCCAAACTTCTCTGAAACTTTGTAATTGAGCTTGCATGCACCATCTGTGCTAGCAGCTTGTTCCACACTCTCCCAACCCACAGAGTGAAGAAGTTTCCCCTTGTATTCCCTTTTAAATTTTTCACCTTTCACCATAACCCATGACCTCTGGTTGTAGTCCCACCCAACCTTAGTGGAAAAAGTCTGCTCACATTTACCCTATCTATACCCCTCACAATACCTCTACCAAATCTTCTCTCAATCTTCTATGTTCCAAGGAATAAAGTCCTGACCTTTACTTGTAACTTGGGTCCTCCAGACCTGGCAACATCCTTATAAGTTTTCTCTGTACTCTGTCAACCTTATTTTCATCTTTCCTGTAGCTAGGTGGCCAAGACTGCACCCGGTTCTCCAAATTAGGCCTCACCAATGTTTTATACAACTTCAACATAACATCCCATCTCCTATACACAATACTTTAATTTATGAAGGCCGATGTGGCAAAAGCTTTCTTAATGATCGTATCTACTTGGAACGTGTCTAAATGCATGTAATGCCAATGACTATCTGCAGAAACCTATTTTTATTTTCTCAGCCAGTCATTAGAAATTGAGGTGACTCTTTTAATGTGTTTGCAGGTAGCTCATAAGGATATCATTGGAACTGCAGTTCATATTGTCACTTTCTTGGGGTCTTGTGCTTTCAATGCCTGGCCTCAGGCCTTTCAGTGCCATCTAGAAGAGATTTAAGAGATTTTTATAGAGATAGCTTTTTTCCATTTTTAAAATCTTTTTATTGGTACATAATCTTCTACAGCTATAAAATAATACAAAACTTCAACAGATTAGTATTTATACAATTAATAAAGCTGAAGAAAAAAAGCTGATTGTAATATATAATAATGGGAAAAAAAATTGTATATAGGAAAAAGAAGGGGGAAAAAGAACCCTGTCTAACTAGAAAAAAACCCACTGACTACAAAAAAGGGGGGGAACCCCATTAGGAATCAAACCCCTAGAGCAATACTTTTAACCATCATCTAAGTATATAAAGAAAAAGAGTCATCAACCGCCAATTCATGTTTATAAAAAAAATTTGGAAGGAAGCCATATAGAATAATTCAAATTAAATGGTAATATTTGGCAAAAGCACCCCATCTTCTCTCAAAATCGAATCAGGGATCAAAAGTTCTACTTCTAATTTTTTCCAAACTGAGACATAACATTACTTGAGAAAACCATTCAATTAATGTAAGGGAAGAGATATCTTTCCATTTTAATAAAATAGTCCTTCTTGCCAATGATGTAACAATGTAATTACATGTTGATCTGAAGATGAAATACACTGAATATGATGCGGAATTTTTCCAAATAGAACAGTCAATTTATTAGGTTGTAAATTAATTTTCAGAGCTTTAGAAATTGTAGAAAATAAAGATTTCCAAAACAATTTTTATGAAGAACATGACCAGAACATATGTGACAAAGTAGCTACTTCAGTTTTACATCTATCACAGTAGTTGTCTATACTAGGAAATATTTTAGATAGTCTCTCCTTTGTTAAATAATAACGGTGAACAATTTTAATTTGAATTAAACAGTGGTTGGCACATATAGAAGAAGAATTTACGTTTTTTAAAACTCAAAGCCAATCTTCATTAACAAAGATCATATTAAGTTCTCTCTCCCAATCTTGTTTAATCTTTGGTGGTAGGTTCTCCTTTTGTAACAAAAATAAATTATAAATTTGCTAATGGAATCTCTCACTAAAGGATTCAACTTCAAAATGGTATCCAACAAATCAGATTCTTTTAAAATATGGAAACTTAGGTAAATATTGTTGTAAAAAATGTCTAACCTGAAAATATTGCAAAAAATGTGTATGAGCGAGAGAATATTTGTTAACTCTTCAAAAGTCATCAATCGACCATCACAAAATAAATCTGTAAAAGAACGGATCCCTTTATTTCTCCATAGGAGAAAAATGGGGTCGGTTATTGAAGGCTTAAATGAAAAGTTTAGATATAAAAAACTAAACTTAAATTGTTTAAAATTTTAAAAATTGCCGAACTGAACCCAAATCCGTAGGGACTGTTTAATAACTGGATAAAGATTTAAATTTGGAATTTTAGAGAGCTGTAAAGGTAATGGAGCTCCAATATTGAAGTTAAATGAAATTGTTTAACAGCTTTTAATTCCAAATCAACCCATAGTGGTTTTTGGCTCTTATCGAGCCAGTATAACCAAAAACATAATTGTCTAACATTCACAGCCCAATAATAGTCTTAAATTAGGAAGTGCAAATCCACCATCTTTTTTGGATTTTTGTAAATGATACTTGTTAATTCTTGGTCTCTTACTGTTCCAAATAAAGGAAGAAATAAGAGAGTCAATTTGATCGAACATTTTTTAGTTTAAAAAGATAGGTATATTTTGGAAAATATATAAAAATCTAGGTAAAATCATCATTTTCACAGCATGGATACGACCCATTAAAGAAAGAGTAAGTGGATTCCATCTAGAAAATAGTTGTTTCATGGAATCCATTTAAGGAAGTATATTAACTTTATAAAGATCTTTATATTTTTTAGAAATAAAAGTCGAGGGTCGACTATAAAATAGTCGATTCTCAAATATTTATTATGAACATGTGAGAAAAAAGAGTATTCTCTATCACTAGGGTGCATATGCCTCCAGACCTCAATTAAACCATAATCAATTAAAAAGGAATTAATAAGTGATGCAGAACGATTAGGGAGTTGATGTTTGGATGATGACTTATCCATTAAAGGATTTAAACAAGTATTAAAATCACCACCCATTAATAACACATATTCATTTAAATCAGGTAATAGAGCAAAAGCAGCTTTAAAAAATGAGGGGTCATCAACATTTGGTCCATAAATATTAACCAAAACCATTTTCCTATTGCAAATTATTCCTTTAACAATCAAAAATCTACCATTAGTATCGGCTATAATATCCTCCTGATTAAAAGGGATATTGGAATCAATAAAAATAGAGACACCTCTAATTTTACTCTGGGAGTTTGCATGAAACTGAGGATCCTTCCAAAATTTAAAAAATCGATTTTTATCGCATAACCTGATATGCATCTCTTGAGCAAAGATTATATAAGGCTGGAATCGGTTAATAACTTTAAATGTTTTCTTACGCTTAATAGGATGATTGCAACCACGAACATTCCAAGTTAAAACATTTAACTGTTTAGATATCATCATGAAACTTTGTATCTAAAAAAAGTAGTTAGACGCATGTCAGAATAAGGTAGTCAAAAATGGCAGAGATGAACAACAACAAAAATAATAAGCGTATGCTCCGGGATTCCATAATGGGGATAAAAAAAGGAGAGAAAAAAACACCCAAACTACAAAGCCCAGAAATCAATCGATGCAAGCCCCAAGAAAAGTATAAATGCAGATACAAACTCCACCTACCTAAGTAATTAAAAAAATGAAAAAAGTCATCTCTGTCTCCCTCTACCAAACATAAAATTCATTACAAACGACATATATCTCAATATAATTAACTTGGAAGGAAAGTGTTTTTCTTGTAAAACAAAACGACCTTCAATTTGAAAGTAACCTTCATAATATTAGATAAGGGAACAAAAAACACATCCAAACCAATTCTTGAAATATTTGCACAAAAGAAAAACAATCACCGTCTTTAAATTGTCCAATCTATCTTTAAAACATAAGGAAATCCAAATAATTACTTTAAAAATCTTTACTGAAACATGCTGAACAAAAAAAACCCAATTCAGTTAAATGCTGCAGAAATTTTTTTTTAGATGGTTCAAACTTACCTGCAGTCTATCAACGGTTCTCCCGCTATGTCTTCTGAGGTTAAAACCATCCAAATCAGTCTTTTTCAGAGATAAAATTGCATTTTAAGGTAAAGACTTTTGGTAACCATCAAATCTTCCAATCTCATCACTCTTTACACTGCAAGACAATCAAGCCATTATAAATCATTCGAACTTCAGGCTTCAGACTCATCGTCGGATTCATCAGGTAAAGAGCTAATAAAACGCAATGCTTCGGCTGGGTCATCAAAAATATGAGCGCCAGACTTTTTGACCAAAAGCCTTAGTTTAGCTGGATACTAGAGCAGTGGAAAAAGCTTTTTTTGATATGCTAATTTCATAACCGATGCAAATCCAGCACGCTTCTTAACAATTTCGCGTGGGAAATCTTCAAAAAAGCAAATCTCTGAATTTTGATACTGAAAGTCTTTTTTTTCCTCGCAAGCTTAATAATACGGTCTTTGTCTCTGAAACAGAGAGAACGCACAACAATATGTCTGTTTTTACCTTGATCCAAAAGTTTTAAAGTGCCAATTCTGTGAGCCATTTCGATATCCGGAGGTAGCGAACAAACCTCCAGAAATAAAGATCAAAACATTTTTGCAAAATAATCCAATGTGTCGGCCGATTCTGATTTCTCTTTTAATCCAACAATTCGAATATTATTCCTAAGTAATCGAGCTTCGAGATCAACGATCCGTTATGTTGTTGAACTTTTTCCAAATGAGAAGAAAGGTTAGCAGCATTTTGACTAACTTCTTTAAGATCAAGGCTCAGGGAGTCAATTTTTCCTTCAAATTTCTCTTTTAATTGAGTTATTTCAATGCCAATATTGCTGATTTGAAATTCTAGTCTCTTCGCCCAGGAGGGTTCCTCTGAGAATTCGTCAGTTTTTTGGGCTTCCCATTGCCCGGGTCCGGATTTCTTTTGGCGCTTCTGAGAGTAGCCATATTTATAACTGTTACTCTATAGATCCGACTGAGTAAAGTTGAAATTTCAAAGTTTAAATCAGAAAAGGGAGAGATTAAAGGCGGACTTAAAGAAACTGTGTCTTACATGTCCGTTATGTGGAGGGCGGAGTCCCGAGATAGCTTTTTTTGACATATGTACATATCAAAGCGTGCAGTGAAATGTGCTGAACATCATCTGAGGATATGCTGGGGTAGCCCACAAATATAAAGTAATGCACTTACTGCTATGTTACTGTGCAGCACAGAGTGTTTGAATGAATACGGGATGGTAATTTTCAGGTCACTATATGGATGTTGAACTTCTGCTAAGTCCTAAGGAAGTCTAGGCGCTGCCGTGCTTTCTTCTTAATTTCACTTATGTGCTGGGCCCAGGACAGGTTCTGTGAAATAATAACATTGAGGAATTTAAAGATGCTGCCCCTCTCCACCTCTGATCCTACAATGAGGACTGGCACCAGTCAGCCAAATTTTCAATCTCTGTTCTATACGCTGATTCATCACCACATTTGATTTGGCCTATGACAGTAGTGTCATCAGAAAGCTGAATATGACATTGGAGCTGTGCTTAGCCATGCAGTCATAAGTGTAAAGCAAATAGAGCAGGTGGCTATGCTCACAGCCTTGTGGTGCACCTTTGTTGATGGGGACCATGAAGGAGATGTTGCCAATCTGAACTGACTAGGGTCTGCAAGTGAGGAAATCGAGGATCCAATTACACAAGTAGGTATTGAGCCTTATTGATTAGTTTTGAGGGGATGATTGTATTAAATGCTGAGCTGTAGTCAATAAGGAGTATCCTGATGTTTTCATCTTTGCTGTCCAGATGTTCCAGGGTGTGTGAAGAGCTAGTGATATGGTGTCTTCTATAGACTTGTTGCTCTGGTAGGCAAATTGGAGTGCATCTAAGTTGCTTCTCAGGTAGGAGTTGATATATTTCAACACCAGTCTGTGAAAACACTTCTTCACTGTGAATGTAAGTGCAACATGGGTGAAAGTCTTTGAGCAGGTTACCACATTATTTTTAGGCACTGGTATAATTGAAGCCTTCTTGAAGCAGTTGGGTACCTCAGACTGCTGAAGCGAAAGGTTAAAGATCTCAGTGAACACTCTAGCCATTTAATCAGCACATGTTTTTAGTACTTGGGCAAGTACCCATTCTGAGCTGGATGCTTTTCGTGGGTTCATCCTTCTGAGTGCTGCTTGCATGTCAGCCTCAGAATGAAATTACAGAATCATCGGGGCTGTGGGAGTTTGTGATAATTCCTCCATGATTTGATGGTCAAAGCGAGCATAGAAGGCATTGAGATCATCTAGAAGCAAAGCCCAATTGTTGCCTATATTAGTTGATTTAACTTTACAAGAATATTCAAACCCTGCCACAACTATTAAGCATCTTTCGTTGATTTAAGTTTAGTCTGGAATTGCCACCGCCTGTGAAATGGCTTTCCGGAGATCTTACCTGGACCTCTTGTAACTTTCTCAGTCACCAAACTTGAAAGCCTCTGGTCTGGCCCTCAGCAGTTGGCAGATCTTGCGGTTCATCTAGGCCTTCTGATTGGGGAAGATTCTGAATGATTATGTGGGGACACACTCATCTACAACTGTTTTGATAAAATCTGGGACAATTATGGTGTATTCATTCAGGTCCACAGATGAACACGGCCCTGTCCACTGACTTGAAGCAATCCTGTAGCTGCTTCTCTGCCTTGTGTGACCACCTCTGTGTTGCCCTAATCTCTGGAGCTTTGCCCTTTGGTCTCTGCTTTTTAGTCTCTGCCTGTATGCAGGTAGATGGACAGCCAAGTGACTAGAATGTCTGGGCATGGAACTCTAGACATTCTTTACCTTAGTATAACAGTGGTCTTGTGTGCTGGGACCTCTGGTGCAACAGTTTATATGCCAATGGTAATTTGGCACAGTTTGCTTGGTTAAAGACCCTGACTATGATTTGAAATGCATTGGATGAACTTTATCCCTTTGCTTTTCAGTCTGGTTTGCAGTCACACCCCCCCCCCCCCCCCCAATTTCCTACCAAGGCATTGAACTTTGGTCTACTTAAAGGTGCCGTACTTGCTTGGTCTGCCAAGTCCTTCAGATGATCATGAACTCTGTAGATCATAAAGTCAATTTAAAAATACATTGCTAGGTAGGAAATTTCATGCTGCAGATTGCAGTGAGAGTAATTCAGGAGGTATTTTTAGAAGTATTGTATGTAGTCCGTAGAACATCGCTGTGGTTCACTGATGCCATCTTGTGATTATTCTATTGGTGTGACTCGATTATAAAATTGATGTGTTTAACTCTCCAGGATGACATGCTTTCTTATATCATTGCTTGTCAATTTGGCTTTCTATTTTCTGATGATGGAGTTTACAATTTTGTCAGAATTAAGTGGAAGGAAATGTTAAAATCTGAGATACACATTTTGATTATTAATCTAGAAGTCTATGTTATGTGTAGCTCTCTGCACCTTCCCCAAAAGGGAATAACTCGTGGGGAAGAGATTTTGCTACATAAGGTTTATATAGCTGCGATTTAATTCTTCATTCTTATGTACAGGATATTGCTCCACTTCTCTCAATGGAAGCAATGGCATTTGTCACGGAGGATGGAAAAGGTGCCCAAGAATCCAAATTTCCCAACACCCACATTTTTGATCTCTTTGGTGGAGTAGATGTAAGTACTGCAGTTCAATACTTTAAAGGTACTTTAGGGGAAAAATAAAATATCAAGTAATTTGTGTTACGGTAGAGGAGACAAGATGAGGGGATGTAGGCTGAGACTTTGTTTTTAATAGGGAGCCTGATGCTGCATTAAATGCTAAAGTAACTATTGCTCCATGCCCTCAAGAATGAGGCACATTTGAACAAAGAAAAGAATCTTTCATGGAATAATGAGGAAAGAAGGCTATTGTTTGACGTTGGTTACTTTTCTCCGCATAATATTAAAGCATAGGACAATGTAGCACAGGAATAAGCATTTCAGCTCACAATGTCTGCTGACCATGACTCCAAATTAAACTAAATTTATCTGCCTGCATGTTCATAATGTTCATTTATTTGCAAAATATGTATCCATATACAATTCCAAGATTTGTCTTCTACAGATAGCCACAAAACAAAGAACAAACATGAAAGATGTTCAGAGAAAAACATCAAACTCACCCACCCCTGCACAAAAAAGAACGGCATCCTGATCAACAACCCCCAAACCCCCTCCCTTCGCACAAAACGCAACAAGAGCATCCTCCCCATCCTTGCACAAAATGGAACAAGAACATCAACTTCAAATTCCCCCTCCTCCTGCACAACAAAACAGAAAAGGAACAGGCGAGAAACATTGCATATAAAAACCATAAGTCTGAAGAAGTCCATAGTGCATAAACGCAGAACCACATAACACCCTCCATCATTGTGAGAGAGAGAGAGATCAAATGAGCACAGAGGCCTACCCACCTGCCACAGCAAGCCACACATTGATCGGCTGCTCACCTTCCACATTGGCTTCGATGTCGGTCTCAATCGTCTTCGATGCTTTAATGGATGAATAATGGATGCTTTAATTGATTAAATGGAATCAAACAATGTCTCTAAGTTTCTTTGCATCAAGTACACATTCGCTTCACATAATCTCGGAGACAGCGAAGTGCTGCATCTCTTGATTGATCTCCAGACTGTAAATCGTAGGCTCTAACAGTTCCAGAAACACATTTAAGATGAAAAACATCTGTAAAAGAAGTAAAAGACATTTTTGTGAGCTTCCTGGAAGAAGTCGATTGAGAGAGTGTTGTACACTGGCGCCACCTTGACTGAATTTTTTTCACGTGATCCATATCCATCCATTCCTTGTCTGTTCACGTGCCTGTCTAAATGCCTCTTAAATGTCACCCTGGCAGGACATTCCACACACCACCGACCTGAGCAAAGCAAAAAAATAAACACCTTGAAAGTAAATTTTTCTCCTCTCACCTTTATTTATTTGCTTTATATTTGACATTTCTAAAACTCTGACCATCTACCCTACCTATGCCACAGCCTCCAAGAGTCCAGAGAAAATGTGTCTGCCCAATTCTGCTTGAAAATAATACACTGTAATCCAGTCAGCGTCTTGGTGAGCTTCTGTATTATCTCCAAAATCTCTGTATTCTGTTCATTTTTTTGATGAATATTTCTAGTGTCCAATTAATAGTTGTTGAGGACTACAATACAGAAACAGGCTATTCTAGTCTGTACTAATCTAGTCTTCTGCCTAGTCTTATCCACCTGCACTTGGAACATAGCCTTCCATACCACTTCCATCCATGTGCCTATCCAAATTTATCAAACTCACATCCACCACCACCACCACTGGTAATTTCATCTACACTTGCACCATCCTGATTGAAGAAGATCCCCCTCAGGTTCTCCTTAAATTTTACCTTTCACCCTCAACCTATGACCTCTAGTTGTGGTGACACCCAATCTGCATACATTTGTTCTATCTTTCCCTTTGCAATTCTATTCAAGATGTGATGTTGAGGCTCTAAAAGGCTCTCATGATGTGTGCAGTTTTGGGCTTCTTATTTTAGAAAGATAACTGAACATTGGAGAGGATTCAGAGAAGGTTCACGAGAATGATTCCAGGAATGAAAGGGTTATCGTATGAGGAACGTCTGGCAGCTCTTGGGTTGTATTCCCTGGAGTGCAGGAGAATGAGGGGGGATCTCATAGAAATATTCTGAATGTTAAAAGGCCTGAACAGATTAGATACGGCAAAGTTATTTCCCATTGTAGGGGAGTCTAGGACAAGAGGGCATGACCTCGGAATTGAAGGATGTCCATTTAGAACAAAGATGCGGAGAAATTACTTTAGACAGATGGTGATAAATCTGTGGAATTTGTTGCCATGAGCAGCTGTGGAGGCCAAGTCATTGACTGTATTTAAGGCAGAGATAGATAGGTTCTTGATTAGCCAGGGCATCAGAGGATATGGGGAGAAGGCAGGGGAGTGGGGATGACTGGAAGAATTGGATCAGCCCATGATTGAATGGCAGAGCAAAGTTGATGAGCCGAATGGCCTACTTCTGCTCCTATATCTTATGGTCTTATAAGATATCACCTCAGTCTCCTATACTTAAGGGAATGAGGTCCAACCTATTCAACCTTTCCCTATAACTGGGGCCCTCAAGTCCCAGCAACATCCTTGTAAGTTTTCTTTACAACCTTTCAGGCTTATTATGTCTTTCCGTTTAAGAAGTATCTACAGCTGCATAAAGTACTTATAATTTGACCTCACCAACATCTTGTACAACTTCCACATTGCATCCCAAGTGATGTACTCATTGCCCTGATTTATGAAAGCCAGTGTACAAAAGGCTTTCTCAATTACCTTAACTATCTGTGAAGTTGCTTTCATGGAATTATGGATATGTATTCCCAGGTCCATTTGTTCTTCAGCACACCTCATAGCACTATAATGTACCTGTACTTTGACAGGCAAACCACAGTAAGGTACAACTCCTCATGCTTGTCTGCATTCAATTCCATCTTCCATTTTTCTGCCCACTTTTCCAGCTGGTTCAGATCATGCTACAAGCCTTGATAGTTTTCCTCATTATTCACCATGCTTTCAATCTTGGTGTCATCTGCAAGTTTGCTGATCCAGTTTACCATTTTATTATCTACATCATTAGTATAGCTGATAAACAATAGACCCAGCACCAATAGGCACACCACTGTTTACGGGTCTCCAGTCAGAGAGACAACTGTCTACAACACTTTTTGGCTTCTCCTGTGAAGCCTATGATAGATCCAGTTGGCTACTTCATCCTGAATGCCTAGTGACTTAACCTTTGTACCAGTCTGCTATGTAGAACATTATTTAAACCCTTGCTAAGGTACAGTAGACAACATCTACCGTCTTTCCTTCAGCATCTTTCTTGATAAATTCCTTTGAAAAACTCTTAAGATTTATATTTACCACGTGCAAAGCCATGTTGATTTTCTCTAAACCTAGACCCCATCTATTTATATACCTATATCCCATTGCTTTAGAATACCTTCCAGTAATTTAACCATGACTGATGTCAGGCTCATTCTTAGAGCCTTTCTTCCTTCTCATCAATGGACATTTTAATTATCTCTGCCAAGGCTCCTGAAGGTGACTTATCCACCTAATTTGCGTCAAGACAGCCAGCATCTACTCTTCCATAATCTGCAAATGGTGCCTGACCAGAGTATTCTTTTGTCTCTGTTCTGTAGTGTCGGTGGCTGTCTCCTTACTAAAAGTAATGAAATTCCTTCTCATATCTGTTCTATTTTTTTTGTAGACTTTTTTTCTGGTTTTACTGTCTGTTGCAACTGACTTTGATTTTATGTTGCCTCTTAAACCTAGTAGGATTCCTGCAAACAATAAATATAACCTAGAGGCTAAATATTGCCGATGCTGGAAATACTCAGTTGCTCAGACAGCCTCTATGTAGATGCATTGATCTTTGATCATTTTTAATCCTTTACGTAATTATCTTGTCCCCTTTTGCCCATAGACAGTAACAAAAAAAGGGAATATTCCTCTTTCTAGTGAGCAGCTTTTAAAACCATGTTACAGTAATGTTTCATGCTTCCTTTACAGCTTTTAGTTGAAATCCTCATGCGGCCAACACTTGCACCACAGAAAAAGAAACAGAAAAGTAAGTGCTATAGTATTAAGTGCTGCTTGTGCTGAATAGATTTCAAGCACAGGTGTCAATCACTAATGAATTGTTGGGCAGTTTGGTTTTATTAATTGATGGTATATGGGGTTTGCTTGTGAAGAGGCAGTAAATTTAAAGGAGATATGCTGGATAATTCCCCCCCCCCCCCCCCCACCCAAAGAAGGTGATGGGTGCTGCCAGAGATGGCAGTGAAAGCAAATACAGTGGAACACCTATTGGCTCTTGGGCACCTCAAAGTGCAGAGAACTGGAGGGTATGTATATTGTGAAACAGAGGGATTTCTTTAGTTAGGCCTTCAGTTAGTTCAGCACAACATTATGGGCTGAAGGGTCTGTTCCTGTGCTGTGGTGGTGGAGTGTGTATTACATGAACGTATTAACATAAAACCAAAACATTGCAGAAGTTGGAAATTTGAATAAAAACAATGCTGGAAATGTTCAGGTTGGGCAGTTGCAGGGGAGTGAAATGGTTAATGTTTCAGATTGCTGACCTTTCACTATGCTTGAATTAGGATTCTAGCTTTCTTTATGTCTCCAGGTGGTGTCTGACCTGAGTACTTCCAACATTTTCTGTTCTTATTTCTGTTATTAAATAGTATTTATAAAGCCATTTTGAAAATTGTTATATCACACTGGGGGTAAAAAAGATGGTCTTCATTGATACCTGAGAGCAGGTAGGGTATAGTGCATGGTGACCAGATAGAAGGCTGAATTCATGATGTTAAATTGAGTGCAAGGTGTACAAAGGTCTTCCTTTTCATTTGGAATACTTGTGAGGTAACTACTTTTACTGGTGGTGGTGTGTCTATAGTTTTGGCCTCTTATGGACTCTTAATAGGAATGAGACTGTTTGGGATAATTTTAGGAAATATGGAAATCCTACTCTTCACTGTAGCCAATAAAGAAAGCTGTCAAGAATGGAAGTTGTGACAGATGAATAAATTATTGGATTACCTGTAAGTTCTACTCCAAGTTAAACATCATCCTGATTTGGGATTATTCGGAATCCTGGAAAACTCTGCTCAGTGGTATTGTGGGAGTACCTACCCCAGAAGTATTGCAGCAGTTCAAGGAGGTTCCCCATTACCACCTTTACAGGCAATTGGGAATATGCAATAAATCTAGTTTTCCAGTGATGTCCATATCCTGAAGAATGAATCAGTAGGAAAGATTTATCACAGGTGGGTGAACTGAGTTGACGTATAGGTCTGCCAAGATTGAACTGAATGGCTGGATACATATAATGAGCTGAATATTTATCACTGTTCTTTGCACTTTAGGTTCTAAACATTTACCCTTTCTGCTTCTTTGTTATTAAGGACCTACTTGTTTTGCTGCATTAATTGCATTAGACTTTAAATTATATTGCCTGATCCACCCTGAAAAAGAAGGGTTACTTGGGAAAAATATAGAGTACTGTGCAAAAGTCTTAGGCATGCTAGATATTTTATATCAATGATTCCTAACCTTGTTTATGCAATGGAGCCTTACCATTAGCTGACAGGTCTGTAGACCCCAAGTTTGGAACCCCTGTTTTACATGGTTTCAGATGGAATGGCCTCCACAGAGCCCTGATTTCAACAACATCAAGGCTGTCTGTGTTTACCTGATGAGACAGAAACAAGTGAGACAGCCAAAGACTGCAGAATATCTGGCAAGTTCTCCAAGATGCTTGGAACAGCCCACCTGCCGATTTTCTTATAAAACTGCACAACAGTGTACCTAAAAGAATGCAGTTTTAAAGGAATAAGGTGGTCACATCAAATATTAATTTGATTTAGTATTTTACTGATAACTGCTCTTTATAGTAAATTTTCTAAGTATCACTTTGGATACTGTTGGGGGGAAAATATCACTTTTGGATACTGTTGGGATGAATAACCTAGCAAAGGAAAGTCACCGCGGTCCAGTCTGTGGCACTAAGTCAGGCTCTGTGGTTCAAAGGGATGGGGGAGATGAGGCAACTGTGGTGATGGAGGACTTGTTAGTCTGGGGAATAGAAAGGAGATTCTGTGGACAAGAACAAGATACAAGGGTGCTATGTTGCCTCCCAGGTGCCAGGCTGCAGGACATCTCAGCATTGTTAAGTGGGAGGATGGAGTAACAAGGTTCTACAAAGCAAGTTCAAGGAGTTTGCTGCTAAATTAAAGGGCAGGTCCTGCAGGATTGATTGTAATCTCAGGGTTACCTGTGCCACGTGCTAGTGAGGCCAGAAATAGGAAGATGATACAGTTTTAACAAGTGGCTAAGGAATTGGTGTTGGAGGGAGGGCATAAAATTTTTGGATCATTGAGCTCTCTTCTAGGGAAGTTGGAACCTATACTGAAGAGATGGTTTTCACCTGAAATGGAGGGGGACTAATATCCTAGCGGGAAGGTTTGCTTGTGCTGCATGGGGGGGGGGGGGGGGGGGGGGGGGGGGAAGGAAGGGGTTTAAACTACAGTTGCAGGGGTTGGGAACCAGAGTGCCAGAACAGATCGTGGAGGCAGATGTTGGTAAGACCTCAGACAAAGTTAGGAATTAAAAGGTTGAGCATGGTGCGACTAGTGTCCTGTGCTGCACATATTTCAATGCAAGAAGCATTGCAGGAAAGGCAGATGAGCTCGGCATGGATCAACACAATAAATTATGATATTGTCGTCATTAGTGAGACTTGGTTGCAGGAGGGGCAGGACTGGTGGCTCGATATTCCGGTGTTCTATTGTTTTAGATGTGATAATGGGAGGGGTGAAAGCAGGAGAGGTGGCGTTACTAGTCAGTGCTCAGTCAAGACAGACTGGAGAGCTCTACTGAGGCATTACGGGTGGAACAGAGGAAGAAGAAAGGTATGACCACGTTAATGGGGTTACATTACAGACCAGCTAATAGTCTATGGGATATAGAGAAACAAATTTGTAGAGAGGTCATAGACTGCTGCAAGAAACATATGGTCGTTATAGTAGGTGATTTTAACTTTAAACATATTGGCTGGGACTCCCATAATGTAAAAGAACTAGATGGGATAGAGTTTGTCAAGTGTGTTCAGGAAAGTTTCCTTAATTAGTGCGTAGAAGTCCCAATGAGAGTGTGTGATACTAGATTAGGAAATAAGAAAAGGCAGGTGACAGAAACTTGTGTAAGATACCCTTTGTATCTGGGGATCATAATGCTGTTTGTTTCAAATATGGAAAAAGATGCAAGTGGTCCTTGGGGTTGAGATTCTAAATTAGAAAAAGGCCAATTTTGATGCTATCAGAAAAGGTCTGGGAAATGTGGATCGGGACAGACTGTTCACTGGCAAAGGTATACTGGTATGTGGGTGGCCTTCAAAAGTGAAATTTTGAGAGTTCGAAGCTTGTATACGCCTGCCAGAATAAAAGGTAAAGATGCCAGGTTTAGGGAACACGAGGAAATCTGCAGATGCTGGAAATTCAAACAACTACACACACAAAATGCTGGTGGAACACAGCAGGCCAGGCAGCATCTATAGGGAGAAGCGCTGTCGACGTTTCGGGCCGACACTTTATGAAGTTACCAGGAAAGTTTAGGAAGGCAAGGCAGTGGCTGTTGTCTACATGGATTTTAGCAGTATTTGACAAGGTCCATCATGGGAGGCCAATCAAGACAGTTGAGCCACTCAGCATTCAAGTGAGGGAGTAAATTGGATTTGACATTGGCTTTGTGGGAGAAGCCAGTGAACGGTAGTAGGTGGTTGTCTTTCATGACTGGAGGCCTGTGTCTAGTGGAGTGCCACAGGCATCAGTGCTGGGTCTTTTGATGCTTGTCATCCATATCAATGATCTGGATGATGATAAGACCATAAGATATAGCATCAGATTTAGGCAGTTTGGCCCATCGAGTATGCTCTGTCATTTCATGTAGCTGATCTATTTTTCCTCTCAGCCCCGTGTCCATTCATGACCTGACCAATCAAGAATCTATCAACCTCTGCCTTAAATATACTGGACGTACAGACTTGGCCTCCACAGTGGCCTGTGGCAAAGAATTCCACATTTTTACCACTCTCTGGCGAAAGAGGTTTTTCCTCATCTCAATTCTAAAAGGACACCCCTGTATTCTGAGGCTGTGCCCTCATGTCTGAGACTCTTCCATCACAGGAAACATCCTCTCTGCATCCACTCTTATCAAGGCCTTTTACCATTCAATAGGTTTCAATCATGTAACCCCTCATTCTTCTGAATTCTAGTGAATACAGTCCCAGAGCCATCAAATGGTCTTCATTTGAAAGGCTGTTCAGTCCTGGAATAATTACCGTGAATCTCCTCTAAACCCTCTCCAGTTTCAGCCCACCCTTTCATAGATAAGGGGACCAAAACTGCTCTCAATACTCCGAGTGAGGCCTCACCAATACTTAATAAAGCCTTAACATTACATCCTTACTTTTATATTCTAGTCCTCTTGAAATGAATGCTAACATTGCATTTGCCTTCCTCAGCACGAACTCAAAACTGCAAATTAATCGTTAAGAAATAGAAACATATCAGCATAGAAAACCTACAGCACAATGCAGGCCCTTTGGTCCACAATGTTGTGCTGAACATGTCCTTACCTGAGAAATTACCTAGGGTTACCCATAGCCCTCTATTTTTCTAAGCTCCAGATACCTGTCCAGGAGTCTCTTAAAAGACCCTATCGTATCCGCCTCCACCACCGTTGCCAGCAGCCCATTCCACACACTCACCACTCTCTGCATTTTTTTTTTAAAAACAACTTACCCCTGATAACTCCTCTGTACCTACTTCCAAGCACCTTAAAACTGTGCCCTCTCATGCTAGCCATTTCAGCCCTGACTATCCACACGATCAATGCCTCTCTTCATTTTGTACAGCTCTATCAGGTCACCTCTCATTCTCTGTCGCTCTAAGGAAAAAAAGGCCACGTTCACTCAACCTGTTCTCATAAGGCATGCTCCCCAATCCTTGTATTGATGTTCATGCAACATCCTTGTAAATCTCCTCTGCACCCTTCCTATGGTTTCCACGTCCTTCCTAGAGTGTGGCGACCAGAACTGAGCACAGTACTCCCAAGTGGGGTCTGACCAGGGTCCTATATAGCCTCAGCCTATTTCCTTGCTTTTATTTCAAGGGGAATAGAATATAAATGCCAGCATTGCAGTTGCCTTCTTTACCACAGACTCAACCTGTAAATTAACCTTCTGGGAGTCTTGCATGAGGATTGCTAAGTCTCAGTGCACCTGTGATGTTTGAACCTTCTCACCATTTAGATAATAGTCCCCATTTTGTTCCTTTTACCAAAATGTATTAGCATACACATCTTAGCACAGTCCATCTGCCACTTTTTTGCCCATTCTTGCCCATTGCCCATTGTCTACTCATGGATAGTCAACATGGCTTTGTGAAGGGAAGATCGTGCTCATGAGTCTGATTGAGTTTTTTTGAAGAGTAGGGCAATGGATGTGGTCTACATGGACTTTAGCAAAGCATTTGACAAGGTCCCTCACGACAGACTCATCCAGAAAGTCATGAGGCATGGGATAAGTGGAACCTTGGCTGTTTGGATCGAAAATTGGCTTAAAGGATGAAAGCAGAGGGAAGTTGTGGAAGGAAAGTATTCTGCCTGGAGATCGGTGACTAGTGGAGTGCCGCAGGGATCTGTCCTGGGGAGCCCTGCTATTTGTGATTTTTATAAATGACCTGGATGTAGAGGTGGAAGGATGGGTGAGTAAGTTTGTGGATGACACGAAGATTGGAGGAGTTGTGGATGGAGCTGTAGATTGTCGAAGGTTACAAGAGGATATAGACAGGCGGCAGAGTTGGGCAGAAAAATGGCAGATGGAGTTCAATCCGGACAAGTGTGAGGTGATGCATTTAGGAAGGACAAACCAGAAGACTGAGTACAGGATAAATGGTCAGTTACTTAAGAGTGTGGATGAACAAAGGGACCTTGGGGTTCAAATCCATACATCCCTCAAGGTCACTGCACAGGTTGATAGGGTAGTTAAGAAGGCCTATGGGATGCTAGGCTTCTCATTAACAGGGGGATTGAGTTCAAGAGTAGAGAGGTCATGTTGCAACTCTACAAATCTCTAGTGAGACCGCACTTAGAATATTGTGTTCAATTCTGGTCACTTCATTATAGGAAGGATGTGGAAGCTATGGAGAGGGTGCAGAGAAGATTTACCAGGATGTTGCCTGGTTTGGAGAACAAGTCATATGAAGCAAGGTTAGCAGAACTGGGACTTTTCTCTTTGGAGTGTAGAAGAATGAGAGGGGACTTGTAGAGGTCTACAAGATTATGAGAGGCATAGATAGGGTGAATAGTCAGTACCTGTTTCTCAGGGCACCAATAGCAAACACAAGACGGCATATGTACAAAATTAAGGGAGGGAAGTTTAGGGGAGACATCAGGGGTAAGTTTTTTACACAGAGGGTTGTGAGTGTCTGGAATGACTTGCCAGGGATGGTGGTGGAGGCTAAAACATAAGGTGTATTTAAGAACCTCTTGGACAGGCACATGGATGAAAGAAAAATGGAGGGTTATGGGGTAGTGTGGGTTTAGTACTTTTTAAGGATTATATGGGTCGACACAACATGGAGGGCTGAAGGGCCTGTACTGTGCTGTAGTGTTCTATGGTTCTATTCTTCCAATTTGTCTAAGTCCCATTGCAATCGCGTTGATTCCTTAACACTACCTACCCCTCCACTTCCCTTCATATCATCTGCAAGCTTTGCCACAAAGCCATCAGTTCCATTATCCAAATCATGAAAAAACAATGTGAAAAGTAGCGGTCCCGATGCAGGCAGCCAACCAGAAAAGGCTCCTTTTATTCCCACTCACTGTCTCCTGCCTGTCAGCCTTTCTGCTATCCTTGCCAGTATCTTTCCAGTAACACCATAGGATTTTATCTTATTAAGCAGCCTCATGTGTGGCACCTTATCAAATGTCTTATGAAAATCCAAGTAAGTGACATCCACTGCCTCTCCTTTGTCCACCCTCCTTGTTATTTCCTCTAACAACTCTTAACAGATTTGTCAGCCAAGATTTCCCTTGACATATGCTGACATTGACATATTTTATCCTTAGTCTCCAAGTACCCTGAAAACTCATCCTTAGTAATAGACCCAACACTTTCCCAACCACAGAGTTAGGCTAACTGGTCTATAATTTCCTTTCTTTTGCCTTCCTCCTTTCTTAAAGAGTTGAATGATAGTTGCAATCTTCCAGTCATCCGGGAACTTGCCATATTCAAATGATTCCTGAAAGATAATGACCAATGCATCCATTATCTCTTCAGCAACCTCTGTCAGTAATCAGTCCATCTGGCCCAGGTAACCTATCGACCTTAAGAGCTTTCAGTTTGCCTAGCACTTTTTTCCTGCATAATAACAAAGGCAGTCATTCTTGCAGTCTGACACTCACGGACCTCTGGCACACTGCTAGTGCCTTCCACGGTAAAGACTGATGCAAAGTACGCATTCTGCTTTATGTTATTGGCTAGTTTGCCCTCATATTTCATCTTCCTGATCATCCAACTTCCCACTCACTTTTGCTACCTCATATGCCCTTTCCTCGGCTTTTATGTGGTCCTCAACTTTGCTCGCAGCCACGATTACCTACTCCTGCCATTTGAGAACAACTTCTTTTGTGAGACATATCTATCCTGCACCTTGTGAACTATTCCCAGAAACTTCAACCATCTCTGCTCTACCATCACCCTCAGCAGTATCCTCCTCCAATACACCTGGACAAGCTCCTCTCTCATGTCTCTGTAATTCCCTTTATTCCATTGTGATACTGATAAATGTGACTTTTGCTTCTCCCTTTGAAATTGCAGTATGAAGTCAATCATGTTATGATCTGTGCCTCCTAAGGGTTCCTTTACATTAAGCTCCCTAATAAGATCTGAGTTATTACACAACGCCCTATCTAACCCACTTTCCCGAAGTGGCTCAAGTACAAGCTGCCCAAAAAAGCCATCTCGTAGGCATTCAACAAATTCCCTCTTTTGCGATCAAACGCCAACCTGCTTTTCCCAATCCCCTTGCATTTTGTTGTTCCCCCATTACAAGGGTGTCATTACCTTTACTACATGGCTTTTCCAGCTCCCTTTGCAATCTGTTGGCCACTATTTGGAGACCTATATATGATTCCCATAATGGCTTTTTTATCCTTGTGGTTTCTTAACTTCACCCGCAAAGGTCCAACATTCTCTGATCTATGTCTCTGCTTTCTAAAAATGTAATTCCATCTCTGACCAGGAGAGCCACACCACCTTCTATTCTTTCCTGCCTGCCCTTTAGCATATGCTCTGATGTTAAACGCCCAGCTATGGCCTTCTTTCAGCTACGTCCCAGTGATGCCCACAACGACATACCAATCAAACTGTAATTATACCATGAGTTTGTCCACCTTATTCTGAATGCCACGCCCATTTAAATACAGCCCCTTCAGTCTTGTATTCTTTGCTTTTTTGAATTTTGCCTCCGTGGTACAGTTTAACTGCTCTGTCTGCATTTGTACCCAATCATTGGCTTTTCCTTCCGTACACTCATGTTGCATCCATCATGTACTTGTAAACCGGCTGGCTCATCCATAGCTCTATTATACTGGTTCCCACCCCACCCCCACCATATTAGTTTAAACCACTCCCAGCAGCCACCTCTTTCAGAACTGTGGGGTGTACACCATCTGGTCTTGGTGGCTTATATACCTTCAGATCTTTCAGTTTCCCAAGAACCATTTCCCTAGTAAATGGTAATTTCTCACACTTCATGACTCCTGACCCCCTGGAACTTCCACTGTACTGCTGATACAAAATACTTATTCAGTTCATCCACCGTTCCCTTGTTCCCCATTAATACCTCTACAGCGCCATGGGACCCAGAGCGATTGAGCAGTGAAAGAAGTGCATGGAGTAAAGTCAGATCTAACATATAGAGAGGCTTTGAGGAAAGAGAAGCAGAATAAAGAGGCTTTGAGGAAAGAGAAGCAGAATAAAGGGTGTAAAGGTAGTAAGGTAGAAGGGCTAAAGTGCGTGTACGTCAATGCAAGAAGCATCAGGAACAAAGGTGATGAACTGAGAGCTTGGATACATACATGGAATTATGATGCAGTGGCCATTACGGAGACTTAGCTGGCACCAGGGCAGAAATGGATTCTCAATATTCCTGGATTTCAGTGCTTTAAAAGGGATGGGGGGGAAGGGAGGAGGGGTGGCATTACTGGTCAGGGATACTATTACAGCTACAGAAAGGGTGAGCAATGTAGCAGGATCCTCTTTTGAGTCAGTATGGGTAGAAGTCAGAAGCAGGAAGGGAGCAGTTACTCTACTGGGGGTATTCTATAGGCCCCCTGGTAGCAGCAGAGATACCGAGGAGCAGATTGGGAGGCAGATTTTGGAAAGGTGCAAAAATAACAGAGTTGTTATCATGGGTGACTTTAACTTCCTTAATATTGATTGGCACTTGATTAGTTCCAAGGGTTTGGATGGGGCAGAGTTTGTTAAGTGTGTCCAGGATGGATTCCTGTCACAGTATGTTGACAGGCCAACGAGGGGGAATGCCATACTAGGTCTAGTATTAGGTAACGAACCGGGTCAGGTCACAGATCTCTCAGTGGGTGAGCATCTGGTGGACAGTGCTCACCACTCCCTGGTCTTTAGCATTATCATGGAAAAGGATAGAATCAGAGAGGACAGGAAAATTTTTAATTGGGGAAGGGCAAATTATGAGGCTATAAGGCTAGAACTTGCAGGTGTGAACTGGGGTGATGTTTTTACAGGGAAATGTACAATGGACATGTGGACGATGTTTAAGGATCTCTTGCAGGATGTTAGGGATAAATTTGTCCTGGTGAGGAAGATAAAGAATGGTAGGGTGAAGGAACCATAGGTGACAAATGAAGTGGAAAATCTAGTCAGGTGGAAGAAGGCAGCATACATGAGGTTTAGGAAGCAAGGATCAGATGGGTCTATTGAGGAATATAGGGTAGCAAGAAAGGAGCTTAAGAAGGGGCTGAGGAGAGCAAGAAGGGGCAGGAGAAGGCCTTGGTGAGTAGGGTAAAGGAAAACCCCAAGGTATTCTTCAATTATGTGAAGAACAAACGGATGACAGGAATGAATGTAGGACGGATTAGAGATAAAAGTGGGAAGATATGCCCGGAGGCTGTGGAAGTGAGCGAGGTCCTCAGTGAATACTTCTCTTCGGTTTTCACCACTGAGAGGGAACTTGATGACGGTGAGGACAATATGAGTGAGATTGATGTTCTGGAGCATGTTGATATTAAGGGAGAGGAGGTGTTGGAGTTGTTAAAATACATTAGGATGGATAAGTCCCTGGGACGTGATGGAATATTCCCCAGGCTGCTCCACGAGGCGAGGGAAGAGATTGCTGAGCCTCTGGCTAGGATCTTTATGTCCTAGTTGTCCACGGGAATGGTACCGAAGGATTGGAGGGAGGTGAATGTTGTCCCCTTGTTCAAAAAAGGTAGTAGGGATAGTCCAGGTAATTATATACCAGTGAGCCTTGCATCTGCGGTGGGAAAGCTGTTGGAAAAGATTCTTAGAGATAGGATCTATGGGCATTTAGAGAATCATGGTCTGATCAGGGACAGTCAACATGGCTTTGTGAAGGGCAGATCGTGTCTAACAAGCCTGATAGAGTTCTTTGAGGAGGTGACCAGGCATATAGATGAAGGTAGTGCAGTGGATGTGACCTATGTGGATTTTAGTAAGGCATTTGACAAGGTTCCACACGGTAGGCTTATTCAGAAAGTCAGAAAGCATGGGATCCAGGGAAGTTTGGCCAGGTGGATCCAGAATTGGCTTGCCTGCAGAAGGCAGAGGGTTGTGGTGGAGGGAGTACATTTAGATTGGAGGGTTGTCCTAGTGGTGTCCCACAAGGATCTATTCTGGGACCTCTACTTTTTGTGATTTTTATTAACAACCTGGATGTGGGGGTAGAAGGGCGGGTTGGCAAGTTTGCAGGCGACACAAAGGTTGGTGGTGGTGTAGATAGTGTAGAGGATTGTCAAAGATTGCAGAGACACATTGATAGGATGCAGAAGTAGGCTGAGAAGTGGCAGATGGATTTCAACCCGGAGAAGTGTGAGGTGGTACACTTTGGAAGGTCAAACTCCAAGGCAGAGTACAAAGTAAATGGCAGGATACTTGGTAGTGTGGAGGAGCAGAGGGATCTTGGGGTACATGTCCACAGATCCCTGAAAGTTGCCTCACAGGTAGATAGGGTAGTTAAGAAAGCTTATGGAGTGTTAGCTTTCATAAGTCGAGGGAAAGAGTTTAAGAGACGCGATGTAATGATGCAGCTCTATAAAACTCTAGTTAGGCTACACTTGGAGTACTGTGTCCAGTTCTGGTCTCCTCAGTATAAGAAGGATGTGGAAGCATTGGAAAGGGTACAGAGGAGATTTACCAGGATGCTGCCTGGTTTAGAGAGTATGGATTATGATCAGAGATTAAGGGAGCTGGGGCTTTACTCTTTGGAGAGGAGGATGATGAGAGGAGACGTGATAGAGGTGTACAAGATATTAATAGACAGAGTGGACAGCCAGCGCCTCTTCCCCAGGGCACCACTGCTCAGTACAAGAGGACATGGCTTTAAGGTAAGGGGAGGGAAGTTCAAGGGGGATATTAGAGGAAGGTTTTTCACTCAGAGTGTGGTTGGTGTGTGGAATGCACTGCCTGAGTCAGTGGTGGAGGCAGATACACTAGTGAAATTTAAGAGACTACTGGACAGGTATATGGAGGAATTTAAGGTGGGCGGTTATATGGGAGGCAGGGTTTGAGGGTCAGCACAACATTGTGGGCTGAAGGGCCTGTAATGTGCTGTACTATTCTATGACAGTAACTTACTAATTATGTTTCTATCTATGACAGTCATTTTCCAGAGGTCCACTATACATGCTCGCCTCCCTTTTACACTTCAGGTATCTGAAGGAACTTCTGGCATCCTCTTTAGTATTATTGGCAAGCTTATTTTCATATTCTATCTTAAATGACTTTTTTCATTGCCTTCTGTTGCTTTTTGAAAGCTTCCCAATCCTCTAACTTCCCACTAATTTTTGCTTTATTGTATGCCCTCTCTTTTGCTTTTAAGTTGGCTTTGACTTCTCTTGTGTTGTCTTGCCTTTAGAATACTTTGGGATGTATATATCTTGTTCCTTCAGAATTTCTTCCAGACATTCCTGGCAACACTGCTTTGCCATCATCCCTACCAGTGTTCTTTTCCAATCAGTTTTAGGCAACTCCTCTTCCGTTCCACTATCATTCTCTTTACTCACTGTAATATTGATATACTTGACTTCAGTGTCTCCTCAAATTTTAGGGTGAATTCAATCATTTTATGATTACTTGCTTTAAATGTTCTTTTACCTTATGTTCTCTAATTAATTCCAGTTCATTGCATAATACCAAATCCAGAATAGCTGATCCCTAGTGTACTCAACCACAAGCTGCTCTAAAAAGCCATCTCGTAGGCATTCTAGAAATTCCCCTTCTTGGGATCCAGCACCAAGTTGGTTTTCCGAATGTACCTGCATATTGAAATCCTCCATGACTATTGTAACATTTTCCTTTTCATGCATTTTCTATCTCCTATTGTAATTTGTAGATCACAGGACCTGATCAAAAGGTAGCTCTTTTTATTGCACCTGTGACGTTGATTGTCGAATAGTTAATGTGCTTAACTGGATCAGCAAATCTGCAGATGACACAAAGATTTGGATATGGACACAAAGTCATGGCTTGCAGCAGAATTTGGACCAGCTGGAAAAACGAGCTGAAAAAATGCCGGATGGAATTTAATGCAGTCAAGTCTGTGGTGTTGCACTTTGGTGGAGCCAACCAGCAATAGGTCTTGCACAGTAAACAGTAGGGCATTGAAAGAGGTCTCACAGGTAGATAAGGATGTAAAGCAAGCTTTTGGCACATTGGCTGTCGTAAATCAAAGTACTGAGTCCAGGAGATGGGATGGTATGTTAACGTTTTATAAGACATTAGTGAGGTCTATTGTGGAGTATTGTATGCAGTTTTGGTCACCTAGAAGGAAAGATGTAAATAAGGTTGAAAGAGTACAGAGAAGATTTATAAGGATGTTGCTGAGTCTGGAGGACCTGAGTTGTAAGGAAAGATCAGACAGATTTGGACTTTAACCCTTAGAACATAGAAGATTGAGAGGAGATTTGATAGTGGTATACAAAGTTATGAGGGGTATAGATAGGGTAAATGCAAGAAGACTTTTTCCCTCAGTGAAGTTGAGTGGGTCTGCAACTAGACATCATGGGTTAAGGGTAAAAGTTGAAAAGTTTAAGGGGTTCATGAGGGGAAACTTCTTCACTCAGTGTCACGAGTGTGTGAAATGAGCTGCCAGTGCAAGTGGTGCATGTGTGTTCAATTTCAGCGTTGAAGGGAAGTTTGGATAAGTACATGGATGGAAAGGGTATGGAAGACTATGGTGCCGATGCAGAACGATGGGAGTAGCTACTTAAATTGTTCGGTATCGACTAGATGGGTCCTGTTTTCTTTATTGTACCTTTTGATTCTATGAATCTTTCCAGATTTTTTTTCCCATGTGCCTAAGACATTTGCATGGTACTGTACTTTTTAGCATTTTGTACAAATCAATGGATTTTTTTTCCAAGATGTTAAGCACTTTGAAATGCTCAGATGAAATGGAGGTTTTGCCAAATCTTTCTCTTTGTGTGTGTTACAGTGAGTGAAGACTTGATAAAGGATTGCCTAAGTATATTATACAACACCTGTATCTGTGTAAGTGAGATTTAATGTTCCTTATGTGGTTGTGCTTAATAAGTTTCCTCACTTCACAAATTAATTTGGGGTCTTGTATGTGGAAGTTTATAATACATAAATATATTTGCAATTGCAAGTTTTTGGGAAAGATTGCCATTTTGAATTTTGTGGCATAAATTAACAGATATTGCAGTTTGACTTGTGAATAGGCAACAGAAGTGTTTATGGTATATGTAGGTATTTCTCATCTAAGATATAGACAATATACAGAGAACTCCCCTGAGGAAGAATAAAGGTGTTGACTATTTTCTACATTAGGCAAAAAAATAAGAAATCAAAGGTGCAAAGGGACATGCAAGTCCTGGTTCAATATTCCCTCAAGGTTAACCTACAGGCTGAATTAGTAGTAAAGAAGGCAAATCCAATTTAGTGTTCATTTCAAAGACTAAAATATATGAAGCAAAATTATACTGATGAAGCTTTGTAAATAAGCCCTGATTCTAATATGCTGGTCCTGGACAGATTTTGGAGGTGGTTTTCAAGAATAATCCCAAGAAAGAAAGGCTAAACATATGAAGAGCATTTGATGTTTCTGGGCCTGTACTCAAATGGATTTCTGAAAGATGAGATGGTGTCATTAAAGCCTTCCTGATACTGAAAGGTCTGGATAGAGTAGATGTGAAGAGAATGTTTACATTAGTAGGAGAGTCTAGGACAGGGGTTCCCAACCTCTGTTCCGTGGACCCCTCAGTTAATGGTAGGTGTCCATGGCATTAAGAAGGTTGGGAACCCCTGGTCTAGGATCTGAGGGCATAGAGCCAGAATAAAGAGATATCCCTTTAAAACTGTGATGAAGAGCAATTTCTTCAGCCAGAGGATGGTGGAGACCAAGTCATTTGATGTACTTAAGGCGGATCTGGATTGGTTAAGGTGTACAGAGAGAAGGCAGGACAATGTGATTGTGGGGAAAACAGCCATGATTGAATGGTGAAACAGACTTGATGGGTTGAATGGCCTTATTCTCCTCCAATATCTTAAGGAAGGTAGAAAGAATGGCGTAATTGGAATTTTTGGAAGAAAAGCAATAGAAACCTTTGGGGCCTATTAAATCTGTAGATGCATTTGTGGAGAGTAATAGTATCATCCAAATTCCCTTACAATTTCCAAGTTGTCAAATTATTTTCTCTAATGTAGTATCAATTTTTTCTACTGAATTCATTTCTATGACCTAAAACTCAGGTCAGGCAGCAACCATGTTCTTTTCCATGGATGCTGCTTGACCTGCTGAGCTCCCCCAGCATTTTGTGTGTGTTGCTTTGAATTTCCAGCATCTGCAGACTTTCTCACGTAGGCAAGCCTGTAAGACAGAGAAGAAGAATTAGGCCATTCAGCTCATCGAGTCTGCTCTGACTTTCCATCATGGCTGATTTATTATCGCTGTTAACCCCATTGTCCTCCTCCCCATGACCTTTGATGCAAAGACAAATCAGGAGCCCGTCAACCTCTGCTTTAAATATACATGATGTGGTCCTTGCAGCCCTCTGTGGCAATGAATCCCATAGATTCACTACCCTCTGGCTGAAGAAATTCATCCTCATTTCTGTACTAAATGGACGTCCCTCTATTCTTAGACTGTGCCCTCTGGTCCTGAACTCCCCCACTATTGGAAACATCTTCTCTACAACCATTCTATCTAGAACTTCCAGTGTTCGATAGGTTTCAGAGAGATCTACTCTCATTCTTCTGAACCCCAGCAAGTACAGGTCCAAACCATCTATTCATATGTTATCATTTTCATTCCCCAAATCATTCTCATGAGCCTAGTCACTTCCTAATGCCAGTGCATTTTTTAGATAAGGGACTCATACCTGCTTACACTACTCCAAGTGCAGTCTGACCAATCTCTTATAAAGCCTCAGCATCACATCCTTGCTTTTATATGGACTAGATGGGCCAAAGGGTCTGTTTCTGTGTTGTACTCTGATTCTATGATGAAATGAATGCTAATATTGCATTAGCCTTCCTTACCACTGATTCAACCAGCAAGTTGACCTTTAGGGAATCATACGCAAGGAATCCCAAGGACCTTTGCACCATTGGTTTTTGAATTTTCTCCCCACTGAGAAAATAACTTATGCCCTTTATTCCAATTACTAAAGTGCATGACCATATACTTCTGCACACTATATTCCTTTTGCCACTTCTTTGATCATTCTCATAATCTAAAGTCCTTTTGCATCCTCCCTGCTTTACCTGCTGTCTACCTATCTTCCTATTGTCTGCAACTTTGCAACAAAGCCATCAATTCCATCATCCAATTCATTGACGTATAATATAAAAAGAATCGGTCCCTATGCTGCGGAAAGTCACCAGCAGCAAGCCAGAAAAGGCTCCCTTTATTCCCACTCTTTGTCTCCACTCTTTAATTAGATTCCTCATGTGTGGCACCTTGTCAAAGGCCTTCTGAAAATCCAAGTACACAACATGAACAGATTTTCCTTTGTCTATCCTGCTTGTTATTCCTTCAAAGAATTCCATCTGCCACTTTTTCCCCCCATTCTTCCAATTTGTCTAAGTCCTGCTGCAATTGCATTGCTTCCTCAGCACCACCTACCCCTCCACCTACAGTGGTATGCAAAAGTTTGGGCACCCCTGGTCAAAATTTCCGTTAATGTGAATAGTTCACTGAGTAGAAAATGAACTGATGTCCAGAAGTCATGAAGTTTTAGATGAAACATTCTTTTCAACATTTTAAGTAAGATTAGTGTATTATTCTTGTTTTGTACAGTTTTAGAGTGGAAAAAAAGGAAAGGAGCACCATGCAAAAGTTCCTGCATGGTGGAACCATGCAGGAAGGCATCCCAAGAGATTTGAGCTCTCAGATAACTTTTACCAAGGTCTCAGATCTTAATTAGCTTGTTAGGGCGATGGCTTGTTCACAGTCATCATTAGGAAAGGCCAGGTGATGCAAATTTCATCAAATGTTATAAATATCCTGACTCCTCAAACCTTGTCCCAACAATCAGCAGCCATGGGCTCCTTTAAGCAGCTGTCTAGCACTCTGAAAATTAAAATAAATGATGCCCACAAAGCAGGAGAAGGCTATAAGAAGATAGCAAAACGTTTTCAGGTAGCTGTTTCCTCAGATCATAATGTAATTAAGAAAAGGCAGTTAACAGGAACGGTGGAAGTCAAGTTGAGGTCTGGAAGACCAAGAAAACTTTCTGAGAGAACTGCTCGTAAGATTGCTAGAAAGGCAAACCAAACCCCCGTTTGACTGCAAAAGACCTTCAGGAAGATTAAGCGGACTCTGGAGTGGTGGTGTGCTGTTCTATTGTGCAGCAACACCTGCACAAATATGACCTTCATGGAAGAGTCATCAGAAAGAAAACTTTCCTGCGTCCTCACCACAAAATTCAACATCAGAAGTTTGCAAAGGAACATCCAAACAAGCCTGATGCATTTTGGAAACAAGTCCAGTGGACTGATGAAGTTAAGATAGAACTTTTTGGCTGCAATGGGCAAAGGTACGTTTGGAGAATAAAGGGTGCAGAATTTCATGAAAAGAACACCTCTCCAATTGTTATGCACGGGGGTGGATCGATCATGCTTTGGGCTTGTGTTGCAGCCAGTGGCACAGGGAATATTTCACTGGTAGAGGGAAGAATGACTTCAATTAAATACCAGCAGATTCTGAAAGCAAATAGCACACCATCTGTTTTTTTAAAAAAAGCTGAAGATGAAAAGAGGATGGCTTCTATAACAGGATAATGATCCTAAACACACCTCAAAATCCACAATGGACTACCTCAAGAGGAGCAAGCTAAAGGCAATTCTAGATCTAGTGTTGTGTAATGAACTGGATTTGATAAGGGAATTCGAGGTAAAGGAGCCATTAGGAGGTAGTGACCATAATGATCTGGATGATGGGGTGGTAAATTGGATTAGTAAGTATGCAGTGATACTAAGATAGGTGGTGTTGTGGATAATGAAATAGGTTTTTAAAGCTTGCAGAGAGATTTAGGCCAGTTAGAAGAGTGGGCTGAACGATGGCAGATGGAGCTTAACGCTGAAAAGTGTGAGGTGCTACATTTTGGTGGGAATAATCCAAATAGGACATACATGGTAAATGGTAGGGCATTGAAGAATGCAGTAGAACAGAGTGATCTAGGAATAATGGTGCATAGTTCTCTGAAGGCGGAATCTCATGTGGATAGGGTGGTGAAGAAAGCTTTTGGTATGTTGGCCTTTATAAATCAGAGCATTGAGTATAGGAGTTGGGATGTAATGTTAAAATTGTACAAGGCATTGGTAAGGCCAAATTTGGAGTATTGTGTACATTTCTGGTCACCGAATTATAGGCAAGATGTCAACAAAATAGAGAGAGTACAGAGGAGATTTACTAGAATGTTACCTGGGTTTCAGCACCTAAGTTACAGAGAAAGGTTGAACAAGTTAGGTCTTTATTCTTTGGAGCGTAGAAGGTTGAGGGGGTACTTGATAGAGGTATTTGAAATAATGAGGGGGATAGATCGAGTTGACGTGGATAGGCTTTTTCCATTGAGAGTAGGGGAGATTCAAATGAGGACATGAGTTGAGAGATGGGGGCAAAAGTTTAGGTGTAACACGAGGGGGAATTACTTTATTCAGAGTGGTAGCTGTGTGGAACGAGCTTCCATTAGAAATGGTAGAGGCAGGGTTGGTATTGTTATTTAAAGTAAAATTGGATAGGTATATGGACAGGAAAGTAATGGAGGGTTATGGGCTGAGTGCGGGTCAGTGGGACTAGGTGAGAGTAAGCGTTCAGCATGGACTAGAAGGGCCGAGATGGCCTGTTTTCGTGCTGTAATTGTTATATTGTTATAATATGATAAGTTTTAGTCTACAATTTGAGAGGGAGAAGGGAAAATCAGAAGTGTCAGTATTACAGTTGAACAAAGGGGACTATGGAGCCATGAGGGAGGAACTAGCCAAAGTTGACTGGAAGGACACCCTAGCAGGGATGACAGTGGAACAACAATAGTGGGTATTTCTGGGAATAATACAGAAGGTGCAGGATCAGTTCATTCCAAAGAGGAAGAAAGATTCTAAGGGGAGTTGGGGGCAACCGTGGCTGACAAGGGAAGTCAAGGACAGTATAAAAATAAAAGAAAAGAAGTATAACATAGCAAAGATGAGCAGGAAGCCAGAGGACTGGGAAACTTTTAAAGAGCAACAAAAGATAACTAAAAAGGCAATACGGGGAGAAAAGATGAGGTACGAAGGTAAGCTAGCCAAGAATATAAAGGAGGATAGTAAAAGCTTCTTTAGTTAAGACCAAAGTTGGGCCCTTGAAGGCAGAAACGGGTGAATTTATTATGGGGAACAAGGAAATGGCAGACGAATTGAACAGGTACTTTGGATCTGTCTTCACTAGGGAAGAGACAGACAATCTCCCAGGTGTAATAGTGGCCAGAGGACCTAGGGTAACGGAGGAACTGAAGGAAATTCACATTAGGCAGAAAATGGTGTTGGGTAGACTGATGGGTCTGAAGGCTGATAAATCCCCAGGGCCGGATGGTCTGCATCCCAGGGTACTTAAGGAGGTGGCTCTAGAAATTGTGGACACATTGGTAATCATTTTCTAATGTTCTATAGATTCAGGATAAGTTCCTGAGGATTGGAGGGTAGCTAATGTTATCCCACTTTTTAAGAAAGGAGGGAGAGAGACAACAGAGAATTATAGACCAGTTTGCCTGACATCAGTGGTAGGGAAGATGCTGGAGTCAATTATAAAAGATGAAATAGCGGTACATTTGGATAGCGGTAACAGGATCGGTCCGAGTCAGCATGGATTTACGAACAGGAAATCATGCTTGACTAATCTTCTGGAATTTTTTGAGGATGTAACTATGAAAATGGACAAGGGAGAGCCAGTGGATGTAGTGTAGCTGGACTTTCAGAAAACCTTTGATAAGATCCCACATAGGAGATTAGTGGGCAAAATTAGAGCACATGGTATTGGGAGTAGGGTACTGACATGGATAGAAAATTGGTTGGCAGACAGGAAACAGAGTAGGGATTAACGGGTCCTTTTCAGAATAGTAGGCAGTGACTAGTGGGGTACCGCAAGGCTTGTTGCTGGGACCACAGCTATTTACAATATACGTTAATGATTTAGATGAAGGGATTAAAAGTAACATTAGCAAATTTGCAGATGACACAAAGCTGGGTGGCAGTGTGAAATATGAGGAGGATGTTAGGAGAATGCAGGGTGACTTGGACAGGTTGGGTGAGTGGGCAGATGCATTTAATGTGGATAACTGTGAGGTTATCCACTTTGGTGGCAAGAACAGGAAGGCAGATTACTATCTGAATGGTGTCAAGATAGGAAAAGGGGAACTACAACGAGATCTTGGTGTCCTTATTCGTCAGTCACTGAAAGTAAGCATGCAGGTACAGCAGGCACTGACGAAAGCTAATGGCATGTTGGTCTTCATAACAAAGGGGGTTGAGTATAGGAGCAAAGTGGTCCTTCTGCAGTTGTACAGGGCCCTGGTGAGACCACACCTGGAGTATTGTGTTCAGTTTTGGTCTCCAAATTTGAGGAAGGGCAGTCTTGCTATTGAGGAAGTGCAACGTAGGTTCACGAGGTTAATTCCCGGGATGGTGGGACTGTCATATGTTGAAAGATTGGAGTGACTGGGCTTGTTTACACTGGAATTTAAAAGGATAAGAGGGGATCTGATTGAAACATTTAAGATTATTAAGGGATTGGACATGCTAGAGGCAGGAAACATGTTCCCGATGTTGGAGGAGTCCAGAACCAGAGGCCACAGTTTAAGAATAAGGGGTAGGCCATTTAGATTGGAGTTGAGGAAAATCTTTTTCACCCAGAGAGTTGTGGATCTATGGAATGCTCTGCCTCAGAAGGCAGTGGAGGCCAATTCTCTGGATGCTTTCAAGAAAGAGTTAGATACAGCTCAAAGATAGCGGAGTCAAGGGATATGGGGAGAAGGCAGGAACAGGGTACTGATTGTGGATGATCAGCCATGATCATGTTGAATGGCGGTGCTGGCTCGAAGGACCGAATGGCCTACTGCTGCACCTATTGTCTATTGTAGTGATCACCAACCTTTTTAAGCCCAAGATCCCCTACCTCGGCCTTAGTGAAAGGCAAGATCGACCCCAGATTGATTAGTTATATGCATGTACACCAGGGCAGAAAAGACTGGAAGTACAACCCTGCAACCTGGAAGTAGAAATAATGTATAAACACCAGGGCTACCCACCCTTTTTTGTACCGCGGACCGGTTTAATATTGACAATATTTTTGCGGACCGGCCGCAAGGTGTGGGTGTTGAACACGACTAGAATACAGTGATACTTCAAACAAACACAAGGAAATCTGCAGATGCTGGAAATTCAAGCAACACACACAAAATGCTGGTGGAACGCAGCAGGCCAGGCAGCATCTATAGGGAGAAGCACTGTTGACATTTCGGGCCGAGACCCTTCGTCCTACTGCATTCCACCAGCATTTTGTGTGTGATACTGGAAGCAGGTTCCTTATGTCCAGTCTATTCTGCAGTTTAGTTTTCACAGCTCTCGGCACTTAGCTTCTGTCCCGCTTGCTCATGTTTTTTCCGCTCACAAAACTCAACGGGTTTGTCTTTAAGTGCAGGGTGCTTGGACTCAGGGTACTGAAGCAGTTTTGAGGCTTCATTGCCTCATTAGACAGCCTCCGGGCCCGAACTGCAGCCTCCTGCCCGCCCGCCGCCAGACGCCTTAGCCAAGTGCGGCTGTTCCCATGCCGGGGCCATGGCGGTCGCAGTCCGGAGAAAGCGACTGACCGAGCGAGGTGTGCGACAGGGCGCCTGCCCGCCCCCCTTGTAGGATCTATTGGCCGACAAAAGTTTGCTTCAGTAGATTGCAGTGAGGTAGCTGCTCTGCTACTTATGAAACCCTGAGCCCGAATTAGGTCGTCTGCGAATATTTTAGCTCCGGGTTCCCCACGAACATTCGGTGTGCTAAACAGGTTCAGAGGTGGCGTTCATCTGTCCGCGCTCCAGGCCTGTAGCAACAGCACTTCCCGCCGGCCGCACGAGGCCAACCATTGATCCTTGGTGTGAGGGTATCACTGCGTTTAGGCGACTGATGACCTCGCGTGTGTTCAAGTTCAACAGTGGCCATGACAGGGAATGAGGAAAGGTGCAGCTGACTCATTGTTTCCTCGCGGCCTGGTGGTTGGAGACCACTGAAGCACACTGTGTAGTGTGGGGAGCTACACGCATGCGTACTGGGCAGAAAGAACGGAACTGAAAGCCCGCAACCTGGAAACAATCTCTCAACAGTATTTGTGTATTTTTTTTGCCATTTTTTTCGGGATCTACTGGGAAAGTCTCAAATGTGACCAGTCGATCGTGATCGATGGGTTGGCGACCACTAGTCTATTATTTTGCCATGGCCCTCGTGGATAGACCTCAAAAGATCAGTTCATGCAAGATGGCCCAAGAATTTCATAGAACTAGAAGTCTTTTGCAAGGAAGAATGGGTGAAAATCCCCCTAACAAGAATTGAAAGACTCTTAGCTACAGAGAGTGTCTACAAGCTATGAGACTTGCCAAAGGAGGTGTTACTAAGTACTGACCATGCAGGGTGCCCAAACTTTTGCTTCGGGCTCTTTTCCTTTTTTATTATTTTGAAACTGTAAAAGATGGAAAATAAAACGTAATCTTGCTTAAAATATTAAAGAAATGTGTCGTCTTTAACTTTATGCCTTTAGGAAATCAGGTCATCTTTTACTCACTTAGCTATACGCAGTAACAGAAGTTTTGAACGGGGTGCCCAAACTTTTGCATGCCACTGTATATTATCGACAGACTTTGCAACAAAGCCATCAATTCCATTATCCAAATCATAGACAATCAATGTGAAAAGTAGCAGTCCCAGTACTGACCCCTGAAGAACGCCACTAGTCACCAGCAGCCAACCAAAAAAGGCCTGTTTTATTTCCATTTGCTGCCTTCTGCCTGTCAGCCATTCCATTATCCATGTGAGTATCTTTCCTCATGTTTCGCACCTTATCAAATGCCCTCTGAAAATCTAAGTAAATGACATCCACTGCCTCTCCTTTGTCTACCCTACGTGTTACTTCTTTGAAGAAGTTGGAACAGATTTGTCAGGCAAGATTTCCCTTGACAGAAACAAGACTTATTTTATCATTATCATTAGTCTCAAAGTATCCTGAAACCTCATCCTTAATAATAGACTCCAACACTTTCCCAACCGTTGAGATTAGGCAAACTGGTCTACAATTCCTTTAGTTTTACCTTCTCCATTCTTAAAGAGTGGAGTGACATTTGCAATCTTACAGTCCTCTGGGACCATGCCAGAATTAAGTGATTCTTTGAAAGATCATGATCAATGCATCTGTTGCCTGTTCAACAACCTTTCAGGACTATGGGATGTAGTCCAATTGACTTATCCACCTTGAGACCTTTGAGTTTGCCTAGCATTTTTTCCTTTGTAATAGCAATGGCACTCACTCCTGCTCCCAGACCTCTTGCATCTAGCTGGTGTCTTCCACAGTAAAGACTTAATAAGTTCATATATTATTTCTTGTCCCCCATTACTACCTCACCAGCATCATTTTCCAGTGGTCCAATATCAGCTCTCACCTCCCTTTTATTCTTTATATAACTGAATAAAAATTTAGTATCCTGTTTTAAATTATCAACTAGTTTGCCATAGTTCATCTTTTCCTTTCTCATAGCTTTTTTAGTTGTCTTTTGTTGCATTTTAAAAACTTCCCAATCATCCAACTTCCCATTCACTTTTGTTACTTTATATGCCCTTTCCTTGGCTTTTATGCAGTCCTTAACTTCACCTGTCAGCCACGGTTGCCTACCCCTGCCATGTGAGAACAACTTCTTCTGGGGGGACTTATCTGTCCCGTACCTTGTGAACTATTCGGAACGGAGTGAAAGACTTCTCTCCAAATGGCTCACTCCATCTGCGTCAATTCTGATATGTACCAGCATTGTTCATCCCTCGAGTTCACTTCACCTTCACTGGCCTCTTCATTGCGATGATAATTCACTCAATTTACTTCAGAAAAGGTGTTACTAGTGTAACCCCTGGGTCGCCTCAGGCATCGCTCAAACTCGTTCTAGTCTAGGGGGAGCAGCCTTCGGCCCCGCCAAACTGGGTAATCAGCTGGTGTGGATGCTGTGTGATGTCCCCGCCTCGCCCAAAAACAGACAGTACACCTTATGCGATTAAATGAGTACAATTTATAAAGATTACTATAACTAAGCGATTACTAACGATACAGTATATATGAATAAGAGAAAAAAAAGAAAAGGCGCCAAACTTATCAAAGTCCAAACCACTTCGTGCACAATCGTTGGAGCTCAATTAGATAGATAGATAGATAGATAGATAGATACTTTATTCATCCCCAAGGGGAAATTCAATGTTCCTCCAGTATGATATCACATAAGCACAAGACAGACCAAGACTAACTGAATTACTGAAGTCTTCTGGTATTCGATCCCCTCCGAACTCCTCGACCCGCCTCCTGGGACCCCCACGGTGGTCAACCAGACGCTCCACACTCCTCTGTCTCCGTCTCCTCTCCTCACCGAAAACCTTGGGCCGGGGACCCCCGCTCGGGGTCCGTACCGTCGCCCAGCTTCCAGCACCCCGTCCTCTCTCTCTCTCACTCCATCGCGCCGACTCCCCAAAAGTCCCCCACCAACAATCAGTTTACAGTCCCAAACAAGCTTCCAGCACTTATCATAACAAAGACAATAGCATTCCTACCATTAAGACAGGCGCCAGGATTCCTACTTGTAACAAACAAAGACGCCATTTTGATTACATACACAGTAACAAAGAAAAAGAAAAAAAAACCCCGTTACACTAGTAATGTTTTAGTCAAATTTTTTTGCCTTTTGAACTACCAGTGTTCTGTTGAATGTGTGAAATCTTGTCAGTTTGTGCAATAATCATGCTGTCTGCTGATAACTAATAATAATATCTGAAGAAACAAATGGGACTTCAATGTAATCTTGCATCTGAAAAATGACAGCTCTCGTCATTGTAGCACAGTACTGTCAGCCAGATGGGAATTTCTGCTTCGCACTCTAGAATTCAAACGCCACCCCACCATTTTCTGATTCGGAAGTAGAACTACCATCACCAAGCTCAAATTGGGAAGCATTTTTGTTGAAGCTATTATACTTTTTGGTGAGGAGTAGAGCAAAAGCAAGTCCTGATCTGGTTTTTAAGGAGCATTAACTTGAAGTTATAAGTATGTGCATTTGCATGGCACCTTAGTGAAGTGCAGTGAAAACATTATTGAAGTGTAAATAAGTTAGGTATTTGATCCACATATTCCACCGTATCAAGATAGTGCCAAAGTTTCTTATCAAACATTTGAGATTAAAGTGGGTTACTAAGATACTGGAAACCTGATGTAATGTGAAACAGATTTGGGGAGAAGTGAAGAAATTAGAATTTGAAAAGAACCCAAGATGATTTGGGAACTCCAAATAACACAGACATGAGGGATTTAGCCATTGTCAATATTTATTCTGGAAAATGTGTGGTTGCAAGGTGGTGTTCAAGACCGAT
Organism: Hemitrygon akajei; assembly: GCF_048418815.1. Classification (NCBI taxonomy): domain Eukaryota; kingdom Metazoa; phylum Chordata; class Chondrichthyes; order Myliobatiformes; family Dasyatidae; genus Hemitrygon; species Hemitrygon akajei. The sequence continues at coordinate 174,038,698 of NC_133134.1, read as the reverse complement.
AAAGCAGCATCCTCTCTTATTTTCAGACTGATGGGGTGACTAAGCGTCTCTCAGAACGGAATGAGTTTGTACTGTTTCTCTTCACGCTCATGACAAATAAGAAGACCTTTTTGCAAACGGCTACGCTAATAGAAGATATCCTTGGAGTTAAAAAGGTCTGTGTATTTTGCTTCAGAATGTTGTGTCTGTGTATTAGGAGAACGTTGTTTTCTTTATGCTCCTTTCCAACCACTTTCAGAGGTGATTCTGGAAACATGATCTCACTTTGGCACCACAGTTTCAAAGTTTGCTGTGTCTGGAACTTTGTTCTCAACACTCAGATTCAATTTTTAATCCAAGGTTGTTTTCTTCAGTTCAAAAGGACAATGTTCTTCCAAGTGGTTGGCACTGTCATCTCACAGCTCTGGCGACCTGATCACATCCTGACTTAGACCACAAGAGATAAGAGCATAATTAGTTCGTTTGGCCCATCAAGTCTGCTCTGCCATTTCATCATAAATGGATCAGCGCCAATTACCTGCCCCCCTCCACCCCCGTATCCTTTTATGCCCTGACCAGTGAAGAATCTGTCAACCTCTGCCTTAAATATACATAAAGACTTGGCCTCCACAGCCACCTGTAGCAAAGAATTCCACAAATTCACCACTCTGGCTAAAGAAATTCCTCATCTTTTTTCTAAAAGGTCGCCCCTCTATTCTCAGGCTGTGTCCTCTAGTCCTAGACTCTCTCACATATGAAACATCCTCTCTACATCCATTCTATTAAGGCCTTTCAATATTTAATAGGTTTTAATTGGGTCACCTTCATTCTTCTGAATTCCAGTGAATACAGGCCCAGATCCATCAAAGGTTTTACATATGACAAGCCGTTCAAACCTGGAATCATTTTCGTGAACCTCCTTTGAACCCTCTCTACTGTCAGCACAGCCTTTCTAAGAGAAGGGGCCCAAACCTGCTCACAATATGCCAAGTGAGGCCTCACCAGTGCTTTATAAAGCCTTAATATTGCATCTTTGCTTTTATATTCTAGTCTTTTGGAAATGAATATTGACATCACATTTGCCTTCCTCACCACCCAGTCAACCTACAAATTACCCTTTGGGGAATCCCGCACAAGGGCTCCCAAGTTCCTTTGCGCCTCAGATTTTTGAATTTTCTCTTCAAGTTTTATATTTTATATTTTCTACCAAAGTGCATGACCATACACTTTGACACTATATTTCATCTGCCATTTCTTTGCCCGTTCTACTAATCTGTCTAAGTCCTTCTGTAGCCTCTCTACTTCCTCAAAACTACCTGTCCCTCCACCTATCCTTGTATCATCTGCAAACTTTGCAACAAAGCCGTAAATTCCACCATCCAAGTCATTGACGTATAACATAAGAAGAAACAGTCCCAACACAGACCCCTGTGGAACACTACATCACCGGCAGCCAGCCAGAAAGGGCTCCCTTTATTTCCACACTTTGCCTCCTGCAAATCAGCCACTGCTTTATCCATATTGGTATCTTTCCTGTAATACCTTGGGCTTGTAGCTTGTTAAGCAGCCTCACATGTGGCACCTTGTCAAAGGTCTCCAAGTACACAACATCCACTGATTTCTCTTTTGTCTTTGAGGGCTGTCTGAGAGAGTTAGCCTGCCAGGACTTGTGTGAGATCAGGAGATCATGGAGTGAGTTGGAGACAGTTCCTTGTTGACTTTAAGTGCCATTTTTAAAGAGTGAGTGAAGCCTGGCGAGATGTCAGCAGATCAGGAGATTGTTTGGGTTAATAGTAAGGTCCAATTAAAAGAAGTGAGTTTTAAGTGGAGTGGCCATTGTGTGAGCAGTGAGATTTTGTTAAGAATAGGCAGAGCCTAGTACTTAAGCTTGAGAAGGGTGTTAGCTGAGGCAATAGAATGCTCCTTCCATGAGATGTGGGATTTCAGGATACCTAACTGTCTTCCTGATGACTACATCTCCAAGAAGTGCTCCTGACTGACAAGGTCCAGAAACTCAGGACCATCCGGAAGTTTGAAAACATAGGTGATGGAATGCCAGAGTAGCCTCGATGAAGCAAGTGACCTTATTCCTTTCCAATGTCCTATGGTCTTATGGTATGTGATCTTCTTTTCATGATTGTGTGTGCTTTCTATGCCCACAGTTGGCTTCCTCTCACATTCTTAATGCAGGCTGGTTGGAGTTGGTTGGTTGTCTAATGTAAATTTCTCCATGTACATCAGTGTCAGAAAAGGTGAGGATACAAGAAGTGGGAAAAATTGATATTCCTCTGGTTGGACCTTTGATGAGAACATTTGCACTTATGAGACTTGCATTTATGAGTACAATAGTTAGGATGTCAAATTACAATTGTATATGTTGTTGGTGAAACCACATCCGGAATATTGTGATAAGACTGTTTACCTTACTGTAAGAAGGATGTAGAAAAGGTGCAGAAAAGTTTCAAGAGGATGTTGCCAGACTGAAGACTTGAGTTATAATAGGGGACTAGAAAGGCTAGGGCTGTTTTTCTTGGAGTGCAGGATGCAGGTCATTGGGTCCAGAGAACTTTTTTCCCCAATAATTTCATTAACAATTTTGCGCAATGCTGATTTCTTTTACCTCATTTATTCCTGACCTACAGTGCTCCACTATTTCAAGAAGGCTTTTTGTCTTCTGTGGAAAATAAACAGAGTATACCTTAACTTCCTTTGAGTTCCTGCTCTACCCCTAGACTCATTAGCACCAAATCTCTTGGTGTTCACCTGGCGGAGAATCTCACCTGGTCCCTCAACACCAGCTCCATAGCAAATAAAGCCCAGCAGCGTCTCTACTTTCTGCGAAGGCCGAGGAAAGTCCATCTCCCACCCCCCATCCTCATCACATTCTACAGGGGTTGTATTGAGAGCATCCTGAGCAGCTGCACCACTGCTTGGTTTGAAATTGCACCATCTGGGATCGCAAGACCCTGCAGCGGATAGTGAGGTCAGCTGAGAAGATCATCGGGGTCTCTCTTCCTGCCATCACAGACATTTACACTACACGCTGCATTCGCAAAGCAAACAGCATTATGAAGGACCCCACGCACCCCTCATACAAACTCGTCTCCCTCCTGCCGTCTGGGAAAAGGCACCAAATCACTTGGGCTCCAACGACCAGACTATGTAACAGTTTCTTCCCCCAAGCTATCAGACTCCTCAATACTCAGAGCCTGGACTGACACCTTACTGCCCTATTGTCCTGTTTATTATTGATTGTAATGCCTGCACTGTTTTGTGCACTTTATGCAGTCCTAGGTAGGTCTGTAGTCCAGTGTAGTTTTTTTTCTCTATGTTGTTTCTTATGTAGTTCAGACTAGTTTTTGTACTGTGTCATGTAACAGCATGATCCTGAAAAACGTCTCATTTTTACTATGTACTGTACATAGCAGTTATGGTCGAAATGACAATAAAAGTGACTTGACTTAAGTCTAACATTTCATGTTGATGTGCGGACTGAAGGCTGACTGCATCAGTCTCATATAAGCCATTGTTTATATTGGTTGGTCCCATTTATTGGGATGAAAAGTGTAAATGCAGGTAATAACTTTTAGCTTGATATTTTAGATTAATTCCTAGTGCCTTTTAGTACCGTATTTGTTTTAAATCTCAAACACCTAAGAAAATAGTTCTGAATAGTTCTCACTTTACATTGGCATTATTTATTTCAAGGAGATGATCCAGTTACAGGATATCCCAAACCTTACAAACCTGGTCGCTAGTTTTGACCAGCAACAACTTGCTAATTTCTGTCGGATTCTTTCGGTGACAATCTCTGAACTGGACACAGGAAACGATGACAAACACACACTGCTTGCCAAAAATGCACAACAGAAGAAAGCTGTAGGACCTTCACGAGCAGAGAACAACCAAGGTAGGGTGTGATCCATATTTGGAGCTTAATTTACACTGTCAGCTAGGTACTGACTACCATTTTTGTATTGTAATGCAATCTCAGTTATTTTTCCTTTTTTGAGAGTGAAATTGACTTTCTTCCTTTACTTCATGACTCATCTACCAATCCTGTTTTCCCATGAGAGAAATCAATATGTTCAATTTTAAACCAGAAGCCAGAATTTTAATATATTCATGCAAAATTTGTATTCAAGTTGAACTTTCTTTAAAAAATGTTGATTGGAAGTGATCATGAGTTTTATCAGAGGAGGCACGGGAGACTGCAGATGCTGGAACATGAACAAAAAACAATGTATTGGAGGAACTCGGCAGATCATGCAGCATCTATTGGAGAAAATAAATTGCTGATGTTTTGGCTCAAAACCAAACATGATTTTTATCAGAACTATATTCTGGGCACAGTTTGTTGGATTCTCTTCCATCACTGCTTATGTTATTCTTGCACATGAAGTCTATGCTGTAACCAGGAGAATGTAGTTCCGGTATTCAAATGTAACCTCTTTTAATCCCAATGTAGTAACCCTTTTAAATATTCCTGGATTCATTGAACGTTTGTGTAAACTGGCCACGCGTAAGGTCTCTGAGACAGCAGGCTCAAACTTGCAGGAGCTAGAAGAATGGTATACATGGCTCGACAACGCATTGGTTTTTGATGCCTTAATGCACATGGCCACTGAAGAAGCTGACCAAAGCAGTAGCACAGGTATGTCTGATGCATTCAGCTACTAACAGTAACTCAGAATGTACAGCACTTTAACAGGCTATTGATCAATCTGATGTTGAATCTCTATAAAAGCTGCCTAAGTGAGATGCTGAAGATGTTCTATAGGTCAGTTGTGGAGAGTGCCCTCTTCTTTGTGGTGGCGTGTTGGGGAGGAAGCATTAAGAAGAGGGACGCCTCACGTCTTAATAAGCTGGTAAGGAAGGCGGGCTCTGTCGTGGGCAAAGTACTGGAGAGTTTAACATCGGTAGCTGAGCAAAGGGCGCTGAGTAGGCTACGGTCAATTATGGATAACTCTGAACATCCTCTACATAGCACCATCCAGAGACAGAGAAGCAGTTTCAGCGACAGGTTACTATCGATGCAATGCTCCTCAGACAGGATGAAGAGGTCAATACTCCCCAATGCCATTAGGCTTTACAATTCTACTGCCAGGACTTAAGAACTTTTTAAAAGCTATTATTAATGCTTTTTGAGATAGTGATTTAGATGCATATCATATTTTTTACTGAGTTAAGTATTGTATGTAATTAGTTTTGCTACAACAAGTGTATGGGACATTGGAAAAAAGTTGAATTTCCCCATGGGGATGAATAAAGTATCTATCTATCTATCTAAGACACCCCTTCATCACTTTACATCAGTATATCCTTTGGTTCTACTTCTCCAGTACCCACTTACATTTGCAAGCCACTTGCAGATGTAGCTCCTACAGTATTTTGGCCTTCCTTCTTGTTTTTTGTATTCTTGCTAGATTGTGTGTAGTTCTGTTCACCACAGTATAAGACCATAAGACATAGGATCAGAATTAGTCCATCTGGCCCATCGAGTGTGCTCCGCCGTTCAATCGTGGCTGATCCTTTTCCTCAACCTCAGTTCCCGGCCTTCTCCCCCGTGACCTTTGATGCCATGTCCAATCAAGAACCTATCAATCTCTGCCTTAAGTACACCCAACGACCTGGCCTCCACAGCTGCACATGGCAACAAATTCCACAAATTCACAACCGTTTGGCTAAAGAAATTTCTCTGCAACTCTGTTTTGAAAGGGCACCCCTCTATCCTGAGGGAGTGCACTCTTGTCCTAGACTCTCCCACCATGGGAAACATCCTTTCCACATCTACTCTGTCTAGGCCTTTCAACATTTGAAAGGTTTCAGTGAGATCCCCCTCATCCTTCTTACAAACCCCATTTCCAGAAAAGTTGGGATATTTTCCAAAATGCAATAAAAACAAAAATCTGTGATATGTTAATTCACGTGAACCTTTATTTAACTGACAAAAGTACAAAGAAAAGATTTTCAATAATTTTACTGACCAACTTAATTGTATTTTGTAAATATAAATTAAGTTTATATTAATTACTGGTGGGCACACACCAGTAAGGTTAAAAGGAACAAAAGAATTAATCAAATTGTGTGAGAAGTGGTTAGGCCAGACTTGTCTTAAAGAAACATTCTTAGATTTGGAAAAAGAAAAGTAGATTCTTAACTTTGAGCATTGTATCAGAATTTGGAATAGGAAGTGTTGGAGGCATGTTTATTGGACATCCTTGTTCCCCTCATTGTAATTGCAAATTTGGTATACAGGGATCTTGAACCTTCAACAATGTATTTCAGAACTGCAAAAACAATTTGTTGATTGTACACTGTGAATCCTTATTTAAACGTTATTCTTCACATTCAGAGTCCGCAGATGAGAGTGTGTTGGCTGCCAGCCAGCTTAGGAGCCGGCTTCCTCAGTCCATGAAGATCATGCATGAGATCATGTACAAAGTGGAAGTGTTGTATGTGTTATGTGTACTGCTGATGGGAAGGCAGCGAAACCAGGTGAGTGAGAAAAGCAGAATTAATAAACAGTCATTTTTGAAAGAATTTGGGTTGGAATTGCAGTCATCTGAGGTTAGGGTAAGGAAAAAGACCATTAACATTGTTCTTGCAGAAGTCTGAAGGCTGAATATACTTCTGTGATAAGAAAGTAAGCAATCTTGCTGGTTTCTTTAATTCTACAAAACTCCTGTCTCCTCATAATTTATTCACACAAATCCAGACCCAGAAGTGCAACCAAGCCCACTCAACAAGAAGATAATGAAGTCAGATGATGAGTGTTTTCCTGATCTTCAGTAAAATTATTATGGTTTTCACAGTAATGGATCAATTCATGCATTTTAGCATCCATAACTGAATGCAAGTCAGGTGGAAGTTCTTGTTTGTTTATTTATTAGTTGATGATGCTTGGGCAATTTTTAATCTCTCTTCATCCTTGGGTTCACTTGGTAAAATTACAGCTGAGGTGGCTTGCTTTAGTATTTGGGTTACAAGTTATTTAATAAAAAGCAGGAACTGAAAGCTTTGGACAACATAGACATGCTTACTGATTTTGAAAATCAGCTGAAGAATAATTTCTCTGGTTCTTTCAGGTTCACAAAATGTTGGCAGAATTTCGACTTATTCCTGGACTTAATAATCTGTTTGATAAACTAATATGGAGGAAACATTCTACTAATCATGTCCTGCATGGGCAAAACCAAACCTGTGACTGCAGCCCAGTGAGTATGCTTGCAGGAATTGAGGAAATAACAAGCCGGGTAGACAAAGGAGAGAGTCAGTGGATGTTGTTTACTTGGATTTTCAGAAGGCCTTTGATAAAGTGCCGCACTTGACGCTAATAAACAAGATAAGATCCCATGGTATTACAGGAAAGATGTTAGCACGGATAGAAGACTGACTGACAGGCAGGAGGCAAAGGGTGAGAATAAAGGTTGGCTGCCACTGACCAGTGTTGTTCTGCAAAGGTTGGTGTTGGGACCAGTTTTTTTTTCCACATTGTATGTCAGCAATTTGGATGGTGGAATTGATGGCTTTGTGGCTACGAAGATAGGTAGAGGGGCAGGTAGTGTTGACAAAGCAGGATGCCTGCAGAAGGATTTAGATAGATTAGAAAGAAGTGACAGATGTAATGTAGCGTAGAAAAGTGTATGGTCATACATTTTGGTTGAAGAAATAAAGGTGTAGACTATTTTCTAAATGGAGAGAAAACTTAAAAATTAGAGGTGCAAATGGACTTCGGAGTTGTACAGGATTCACTAAAAGTTAACCTGCAGGGTAACTTAAGGAAGGCAAGTTCAACGTTAAAATTCATTACGAAAGGTTTAGAATATAAAAGCAAGGATATTTACTTTTCAATCGAAGCAAGAGGCTGAGAGTGAAAGACTGAAGCATCGCAGAGGGAAGCTCGTTTTTCTTTTCTTTAACTGATCGGGGAAAAGAGGCTAGACTGCGCAGGTGCATGACATAGCGCGGCGAAGTTTAAAAGAAAGTCCGCCGTATACAGCGGCCATCATCATAGCAGCCATCGTTGGAGTGGACGGAGTCGGACTGGGACAGCTTTGGCTCAGTCAGGCTTCGGCAAGAAACAGGCAGAGGCGAGGGTAGGTTCCGGTGAGTTGCTGTTTTTCTTTTTTTTTGTTCAGGCTAGAGAATATGCCAGGCAGGATGTTGGAATGCTCCTCTTTCAGGATGTGGGAAGTCAGGGAGACGTCCGGTGTCCCTGACAACGAAACCTGCAAGAAGTGCATCCAGCTGCAGCTCCTAACTGTTAGGGAACTGGAGCAGGAGCTGGATGACCTCCGGATCATTCGGGAGACTGAGCAGTTTATAGATAGTAGATTCCGGGAGGTAGTTATACCTAAGGAACAGGGCACAGGTAATTGGGTTACCGTCAGGCGAGGGAAGGGGAAAGGGCAGGTAGTGCAGGATTCCCCTGTGACCATTCCCCTCCAAAACAGGTATACCGATTTGGATACTGTTGGGGGGATGGCTTACCTGGGACAAGTTGTGGCAGCCAGTTCTCTGGCACTGAGTCTGGTTTTGCAGTGCAGAAGGGAGGGAGGAAGAAGAGGAGAGCGGTAGTGATAGGGGACTCCATAGTCAGGGGTACAGACAGGAGATTCTGTGGTTGTGACAGAGACTCCCAGATGGTTTGTTGCCTCCCAAGTGGCAGGGTCAGGGATGTCTCTGATCGTGTGCACAGCATTCTGAAGTGGGAGGGTGATCAGCCAGATGTCGTGGTACACATTGGTACCAATGACATAGGTAGAAAGAGTCAGGAGGTCCTGAAGAGTGAGTACAGAGAGCTTGGTAGGAAGTTGAAAAACAGGACCTTGAGGGTAGTAATCTCCGGATTGCTGTCTGTGCCACGTGCCAGTAAGGGTAAGAGTAAGATGCTCTGGCAGATGAACACGTGGCTGAGAAACTGGTGTAGGGGGCAGGGTTTCAGATTTCTAGATCATTGGGACCTCTTCTGGGGCAGGTGGGACCTGTACAAGAGAAACGGGTTACACCTGAACTACGAGGGGACCAATATACTTGCAGGGAAGTTTGCTAGTGTTATTGGGGAGGGTTTAAACTAGAATTGCAGGGGGATGGGAACCAGAGTGCCAGAGTGGATAGTGGAACGGAAGTAAAAATAAATGATGTTAGTAGTTCATGCAAAGTCACAAATAGTAAGGTTATGTGTGATGGTAACAATCTTCTGAGGTGAGTATATTTCAATGCAAGGAGTATTGTGGGAAAGGCTGACGAGCTGAGGGCCTGGATTGACACGTGGAATTATGACATCACAGCCATTACTGAAATTTGGCTACAGGAGGGGCAGGACTGGCAGCTTAATGTTCCAGGGTTCCGATGTTTCAGACATGATAGAGGCAGAGGGATGAATGGTGGGGGTTGGCTTTGCTAGTCAGGGAAAATATTACAGTAGTGCTTTGGCAGGACTACTGAGGCCATATGGGTGGAGCTGAGAAACAGGAAAGGTATAACCATATTAATGGGGTTGTATTATAGACCACCCAATAATCAGTGAGAATTGGAGGAGCAAATCTACAGAGAGATAGCAGACAACTGCAGGAGACAAAAAGTTGTGATTGTAGGGGATTTTAATTTTCCACAGATTGTTTGGGACTCCCATACTGTTAAAGGTCTAGATGGGTTAGAGTTTGTGAAATGTGTTCAGGAAAGTTTTCGAAATCAATATATAGATGTACCAACTAGGGAGGATGCAATATTAGATCTGCTATTAGGAAATGAGTTAGGGCATGTGACGGAAGTGTGTGTAGGGGAACACTTTGGTTCCAGTGATCATAACGTCATTAGTTTCAACTTGATCATGGAATAAAGATAGATCTGGTCCTCGGGTTGAAATTCTAAACTGGAAAAAGGCCAAATTTGAAGAAATGAGAAAGGATCTAAAAAGCATAGATTCGGACAGGTTGTTCTTTGGCAAGGATGTGATTGGTAAGTGGGAGGCCTTCAAAGGAGAAATTTTGAGAGTGCAGAGTTTGTATATTCCGGTCAGGGTTAAAGGCAATAAGAATAAGGAACCTTGGTTCTTGAGGGATATTGGAACTCTGATAAAGAAGAAGAGAGAGATGTATAACATGTATAGGCAACAGGGAAGAAATAAAATGCTTGAGGAGTATAAAAAGAGTAAGAAAATACTTATGTATGGAACCAAAAGAAATGGGAGCAATATTAAATGGATTTTTTGCATCTGTATTTACTAAGGAAACTGGAATGGAGTCTGTGGAAACAAGGCAAACAAGTAGGGAGGTCATGGAACTTATACAGATTAAAGAGGAGGAGGTGCTTGATGTCTTGAGGCAAATCAGAGTAGATAAACCCAGGACCTGACAGGGTATTCCCTCGGACCTTGAAGGAGACTAGTGTCGAAATTGCAGGGGCCCTGGCAGATATATTCAAAATGTCGATATCCACGTGTCAGGTGCCGGGGGATTGGAAGACAGCTCATGTAGTTCCGTTGTTTAAAAAAGGCTCAAAAAGTAAGCCAGGAAATTATAGGCCGGTAAGTTTGACATTGGTAGTAGGTAAATTATTGGAAGGAATACTAAGAGATAGGATCTACAAGTATTTGGATAGACAGGGACTTTTTAGAAAAAGTCAGCATGGCTTTGTGCGTGGTAGGTCATGTTTAACCAATCTGTTAGAGTTTTTCGAGGAAGTTACCAGGAAAGTGGATGAAGGGAAGGCAGTGGATGTTGTATACATGGACTTTAGTAAGGCCTTTGACAAGGTCCCACATGGGAGGTTAGTTAGGAAGATTCAGTCACTAGGTATACATGGAGAGGTAGTAAATTGGATTAGACTTTGGCTCAGTGGAAGAAGCCAGAGAGTGGTAGTGGAGGATTGCTACTCTGAGTGGAGGCCTGTGACTAGTGGTGTGCCGCAGGGATCAGTGCTGGGTCCATTGTTATTTGTCATCTATATTAATGATCTGGATGATAATGTGGCAAATTGGATCAGCAAATTTGCTGATGATACAAAGATTGGAGGTGTAGTGGACAGTGAGGAAGGTTTTCAAAGCCTGCAGAGGGATTTGGACCAGTTGGAGGAATGGGCTGAAAAATGGCAGATGGAGTTTAATGCAGACAAGTGTGAGGTATTGCACTTTGGAAGGCCAAACCAAGGTAGAACATATAAGGTAAATGGTAGGACACTGAGGAGTGCAGTAGAACAGCGGGATCTGGGAGTACAGATACATAATTCCCTAAAAGTGGCGTCAGAGGTGGATAGGGTCGTAAAGAGAGCTTTTGGTACATTGGCCTTTATAAATCAAAGTATTGAGTATAAGAGTTGGAATGTAATGGTGAGGTTGTATAAGACATTGGTGAGACCAAATTTGAAGTATTGTGTGCCGTTTCGGTCACCTAATTGCAGGAAGGATATTAATAAGGTTGAAAGAGTGCAGAGAAGGTTTACAAGGATGTTGCCGGGACTTGAGAAACTGAGTTACAGAGAAAGGTTGAATAGGTTAGGACTTTATTCCCTGGAGCGTAGGAGAATGAGGGGTAATTTGATAGAGGTGTATAAAATTATGATGGTTATAGATAGAGTGAATGCAAGCAGGCTTTTTCCACTGAGGCTAGGGGAGAAAAAACCCAGAGGTCATGGGTTAAGGGGGAAGGGGAAAATGTTTAAAGGGAACATTAGAGGGGGCTTCTTCATGCAGAGTGGTGGGAGTGTGGAATGAGCTGCCAGATGAAGTGGTGAATGTGGGTTCACTATTGACATTTAATAAAAACTTGGACAGGTATATCGATGAGAGGGGTTTGGAAGGATATGGCCCAGGTGCAGGTCAGTGGGACTAGGCAGAAAAATAGTTTGGCACAGCCAAGAAGGGCCAAAAGGCCTGTTTCTGTGCTGTAATGTTCTATGGTTCTATATAATGAAAAAGCTTTATAAGGATTGGTATTATGAGCAGTTTTTGACCCCTTATCTAAGAAAAGATGTGCTGGCATTGGGGAGGTTGACGAGAATGATTCTGAGAATGAAAGGGTTATAATATGAGGAGCATTTGATGACTCTGGGCCTGCACTCACTGTAATTTAGAAGAATGAGATGGCACAGGAGTACATTCAGCCAGAGACTCATTCCACCGAGATGTAACACTGAGCGTCATAGGAAGTCATTCCTACCTGTGGCCATCAAATTTTACAACTCCTCCCTTGGAGTGTCAGACACCCTGAGCCAATAGGCTGGTCCTGGACTTATTTCCACTTGGCATGATTAACTTATTATTTAATTATTCATGGTTTTATATTGCTATATTTCTTCACTATTCTTGGTTGGTGCGGCTGTAACAAAACCCAATTTCCCTCGAGATCGATAAAGTATGTCTGTCTGTCTCATTGAAACTTATCGAATATTGAAAGGTCTAGAATGGTGGATATGTAGAGGATGAGAGGGCACAGCCTTAAAATAGAGGGACGCCCATTTAGAACAAAGATGAGAAATTTCTTCAGCCAGAGGGTGGTGAATCTGTGGAATTCATTGCCGTAGACAGCTGTGGCCAAACCATTGAGTATACTTAAAGTGGAGATTGATAAGTTATTGATCAGTTAGGGCATCAAAGGTTGTGGGAAGAAGGCAGGAGAATGGGATAACTCAGGCATGATGGAATGGCAGAGCAGACTCAATGGGTTGAATGGCCTAATTCTGTTCCTATGTTTTATGGTCTTAAGCAATTGATATGTAATAACTTGGAAACTGCCATTTTCTTTTTTTCTGATATAATATGCAATTTTCTTGATGGTCTAGTCAAAAATCTTTTGCTAGTCCAGTGTAGAACTGGACCACTTGTTGAACTGTTCTGTTACAGCATTTGTGCACTACTTGAATCTCCTCCCATCTTTACTCATCTAAATTTATCTGTGTGATCCTCTGTTTCCTTCTCCACAGTTACTTGTGCAGTTTCTTAAATGTTTCTTCACAATTAATTTCAACTACCCTCAGCTTCACATTCTTGGCACTGTGCTGACTTCTTGTGGCTATATTATTACGATAGTTTCTAGTTAAGCTCTCTTCCATTAACTCTCTTAACGCTTCCATATTTTTGCTGACCTATTCCTCAGCCTTCATTCCATTAGGAAAAAGGCACCCCACCTATATTCATTGATACACATATCATGTTTTCATATTTCTTTACAGCATAGACCATTCAGCCCATTGCTTAACCTGAGTCTCCAGAATAATCTCTTCATTCCCACTCCCCCACACCTTTATACCCTCTTCATTCACGTGCCTGTTAGCAGTCACTTAGATTAATGCTGGTTGAGAGTTGACAATTAACCAACAACCTGCACTTGACTCCCTGCCCATTTCATCTTGCTGGCAAAGTTACAAAATTATGTTCTTGTCTTTACAGTAATAATCAGTAATCTGAACCATGATTCCTGTATTTAATCTTGTTTATCTTCAAAGGTTACAATGGATAAAATGCAGCAGTGATTTTGGAAAAACTGAATAATACAAAGAGATGGGCTATTTAGGAATGAGATGAGGCAAAATTCACCTAGTGGTGAACTTTGATCATTTTCTACCTTGGAAGCTCAGTCTTTGAGTTTTCATTGATATCTGGATAAGAAAATTGAGGAATGAGGTAATGGCACTAAGGTAGACAGTTGTTTGTAATCTTATGAAAGTTCAGCTGGCCTCATTGTGCTTCTGTTTTCTGTGTTCTTATATTTGCCTTCTTTCACAGGAAATTTCCCTGAAAATCCAATTCCTAAGGTTGCTGCAGAGTTTCAGTGATCATCATGAGTGAGTATTAGAAAATAATTACAGTTTGGTGGCCCTTGTGATTATTTGGAGAATTCTCTTATGGCAGCAGACTGGGAATCCATGCAGAAAGAAATGCAGAGACTGAAGCAAAAGCTAGAAAAGAGAAGTAAGTCGTGGAGTACAGAAAAGTCAAATGCAAAGGACACAAAGGTTACCAGATTCTAAAAGGACAATTAGTGTACGGGTGCTTTATCTGAATGCCCAAAATATTCGAAACAAACTCAGTGAACTTGTGGCACAAATCGGTATGAAAGGCTATGATTTACTGGGCATTACAGAAATGTTGTTCCTGGATGGGGATGATTTGGGTTTAAACATTCAAGTGTATCCGGTAATACGGAAGGCTAGGAAGGCAAAGAGTGGTTGTAGACGGGTCATATTCTGCATGGAGGTTGGTGACCAGTGATGTGCCTCAGATCTGTTCTGGGACCCTTACTCTTTGTGATCTTTATAAATGACCTGGATGAGGAAGTGGAGGGATGGGTTAGTAAGTTTGCTGATGACGCAGAGGTTGGGGGTGTTGTGGATAGTGTGGAGGGCTGTCAGAGGTTGCAGCGGGAAATGAATAGGGTGCAAAACTGGACTGAGAAGTGGCAGATGGAGTTCAACCCAGATAAATGTGAGGTGGTTCATTTTGGTAGGTCAAATATGATAGTAGAATATAGTATTAATGGTAAGACTCTTGGCAGTGTGGAGAATCAGAAGGATCTTGGGGTCCGAGTCCAAAGGATGCTCAAAGCTGCTGTGCAGGTTGACTGTGTAGTTAAGAAGGTGTACGGTGTATTGGCCTTCATCAACTGTGGGATTGAGTTTAAGAGCTGAAAGGTAATGTTACAGCATATAGGCCCCTGTTCAGGCCCCACTTGGAGTACTGTGCTCAGTTTTGATCACCTCACTACAGGAAGGATGTGGAAACTATAGAAAGGGTGCAGAGGAGATTTACAAGGATGTTGCCTGGATTGGGGAGAATGCCTTATAAGAATAGGTTGAGTGAACTCGGTCTTTTTTCCTTGGAGCAGTGGAGGATGAGAGGTGTATAAAATGATGAGAGGCATTGATCGTGTGGATAGTCAGAGGCTTTTTCCCAGGGCTGAAATGGCTATCATGAGAGGGCACAGTTTTAAGATGCTTGGAAGTAGGTACAGAGGAGATGTCAGGTAAGTTTTTTACTCAGAGTGTGGTGAGTGCGTGGAATGGGCTGCCAGCAACAGTGGTGGAGGTGGATATGATAGAGTCTTTTGAGAGACCTTTAGATAGGTACATGGAGCTTAGAAAAATAGTGGGCTAGAGGGTAACCTTAGGTAATTTCTAATTGCATGTTCGGCACAGCATTGTGTGCCAAAGGGCCTGTATTGTGTTATAGGTTTTCTATGTTTCTATAAAGGTGAGGGAGGTTGGGTAGGTAACACTCATAAGTATGAGATCAGGGTGAAACTGAGAGGAAATATTAAGAACTAAGCAGCAGAATGTTGAGTATCTAGAAGTAACACGGGGGAAAATATCACTGGTAGAAGTTGAGCATCATAAGATTATAGTGGCACAGGCAATAAGCCTAAAAATATCTGATGCATGTAAGAATGGAATGATAGCTGTCGTGAGAAACTTCAGCTGACAACATGCAAGTTGACTGCAGCAGTCTTGAGGAGGACATTCCTTGAATGTTTTCTTGAACAGCATGTTAGTGAACCTACAAGAGAAAATGCTATCTTAGATCTGGTCCTGTGCAATGAGACAGGTAAAATTAACATCTTATAGTTAGGGATCCTCTCAGAAAGAGTTTTCATACCAATGGAGTATGCAATAGATTAAAGCCAGTGTATTATGCCTAAACAAAAGCAACTACAGTGGGATGAGGGAGGAGCTGGCGAGCGTAGACTGGTAACACAGATCATGTGGTGCGATAGATAAGAAACAGTAGAAAGCTTTCAAAGTGATTTTTCATGGTGCTCAACAGAAGTGCTTTCTAGTTAAAAGCAAGGACAGTAAGGGTGGAGAGAAAACCTTTGGATAATGAAGGAAATAAAAGAAGGTATCAAACTAGAACAGAGGCAGAGTGGTTATCATGAGGCTTTAGCTCTTCAAGGCTGCAGCAAAGAGAGGCTTCAGTCAGAAAAAAAAGCTGGTTACTGAAAACCTACAGCACAATACAGGCCCTTCAACCCACAAGCCTTCAGCCGAACATGCACTTACTTGTGAAATTACCTGAAGTTACCCATAACCCTCTATCTTTCTAAGCTCCATGTACCTATCCAGGAGTCTCTTAAAAAACCCTATCATATCTGTCTCCACCACCGTCGCTGGCAGCCCATTCCATGCACTCACTATTCTCTGCGTAAAATAAGCTTACCTCTGACATCCACCCTGTACGTATTTCCAAGCACCTTAAAATTGTGCCCTCTTGTATTAGCCATTTCAGCCCTGGGAAAATGCCTCTGACTATCCACATGATCAATGCCTCTCATCCTCTGTCACTCCAAGGAGAAAAGGCCAAGTTCATTCAAGCTACTCACATAAGGCATTCTCCCCAATCCGGGCAACATCCTTGTAAATCTCCTCTGCACCCTTTCTATGGTTTCCACATCCTTCCTGTAGTGAGGTGACTAGAACAGAGCATAATACTCCAAGTGGGGTCTGACCAGGGTCCTCCACATCAGTAACATTACCTCTCAGCTCTTGAACTCAGTCCCTCAATTGATGAAAGCCATTGCACTGTATGCCTTCTTAATGTTAAGAGCAAGAGGATAAGATGTGAGAGAATAGTACCAATCAGGTGTGACAGTGGAAAAGTGTATATGGAACCAGAGGAGATAGTAGAGGTACTTAATGAGTACTTTGCTTCAGTATTCACTATGGAAAAGGATCTTGGTGATTGTAGTGATGACTTGCAGCAGACTGAAAAGTTTGAGCATGTAGATATTAAGAAAGAGGATGTGCTGGAGCTTTTGGAAAGCATCAGGTTAGATAATTCACTCGGGCCAGTTGAGATGTACCCCAGGCTACTGTGGGAGGCGAGGGTGGAAATTGCTGAGCCTCCGACGATGATCTTTGCATCATCAATGGGGATGAGGGAGGTTCCGGAGGATTGGAGGGATAGCCAAGGAAATTATAGATCAGTGAGTCTTACTTCACTGGCTGGTAAGTTGATGCGGAAGATCCTGAGAGGCAGGATTTATGAACATTTGGAGAGGCATAATATGATTAGGAATAGTCAGCATGGCCTTGTAAATGGCACATTGTGCCTTAAGAGCCTGATTGAATTTTTTCAGGATGTGACTTGTTACGTTCCCCAGTAACCGGGTGACTTATCAGCAAATATAGATAGGTCCGCTGAAGCCTGATGCTACTATTTTCAAACGTTTTTATTTATAAAGGGGCACAAACGTATGGTTAATACAAAACATTCAGATCATATATGTCATCACAACTCAATCTAAAGCACAGGTATAGTAATAATCAATCAGAAATAAGCTCTATCGTTGTCTAGGGGTAATGTAGATATATATTGTTTACTGGATATCTAAAAGTCTTTTGCGGTCACTGCAGTTCCACCAGCTGCCGTCGTTGTGGTGTCGCGTTGGTGCACTTTTGTTAGAAAGAGAGAGAGAGATGGGGATGAAACAATTACCCGACCGGTTTTCCAACCTGTAGGAGTTCGGTTTGTCGGAGCCTCGTTGGGGGAATGAACGCTCCTCTGTGGCCTCCCCTGTAGCTAAGCCATTCTTCCGTTGTGGGGTCGCCAATCCCAGGCAAGGAAAAGACGCACACGAACCCCACCACCGGCTGTCGCTATCAAAACGCTGTCACAGGATTTCTCGCGTGTCTTCTGGTGCGTCTGAAGGGGTCCTCCCCCCCAGACCCTCCTTTATACTTCCTCACGGGATCGCCGGTGTCAATCTCTCTCTCAACCAGCCCACTTTGCCCGAGGGCTTTACACATGGTCTTCATGAGACAATAGTCAAAGAGTCGCTTTATTCTGCTTCCCGGGGGAACGTGGTCTTCAGCACGTCTCCCTCTCTCTCTTGGGTCATTTGACCCCCCCCACCCTTGACTAGGGCTCTTGCGAATCTCACAAAGGAGGGGGCTGGGG
The DNA here is from genome assembly GCF_048418815.1 of Hemitrygon akajei. Classification (NCBI taxonomy): domain Eukaryota; kingdom Metazoa; phylum Chordata; class Chondrichthyes; order Myliobatiformes; family Dasyatidae; genus Hemitrygon; species Hemitrygon akajei. The sequence continues at coordinate 174,020,826 of NC_133134.1, read as the reverse complement.
TCATAACACCTCCCCTCTTAAAAGTTTTTTACCAGCGGTTAAAAACATGTTGGTACAGAGTCTTATAGGATTTTTTTCTAACACAATACACAAGCTCCTCTCTTCATAGAGTACTACCGTTATACATTCAAGTCAGTATCTAAACAGGTAACAATTACAGTGTCCCTTTCTTTAATATCTTAACATCGCGTACCGTACTAAAGTCTGGTAGCATCAAACTTCAGCTCAATAACCACCTATTTATTTATTTTCTTCAGCAACAAAACTAAGGAGGTGTGATCTTAGCTTAGGTGCATCTACAAAAGTTTATACAAATACTAATCGTTTCGGTCGAGTTATTTCACCGGCAGGTCTCCAAAGGGGTTGTCTTTATTAGTCACAGGCTTTGGCGCAAACCCATACAACCGGCGTTGCTGTTTAAAAATGGCATTTTCTATTAACCATCGCCTCTTTTCCGGAGAGTCCCCCCGTGGGGAACTTGAGTAATTTGGCGAGGTACTCTCCCGCCTTTCCTTTCCACGAGGGTTATTCTCTTAACTCCGTGTCCCCAACCTAGTCCATCATGGGAATTTCCACCCAATTCTTTAATGCTACACAGGTAGTTAACCCTTTTGTCAAGACCATGCAGGCTGATGTGTTTCAGTTCGAACCTTTTTCTCCGGCCGCATTTAAATTTTGGCTTCCTCACAGCGCTTTCTTGAATAACAATGGCGTGTGAGGCACCCTTACATTCCAAATCAACCTGTAATCGATGCGCAGGCATCAATCTAGACTTTAACTTTTTTTCATTCGATTTGGGAACTACAGATTTACCGTTCTCCTCCACAACAAGTTATCTCCCCATTCGTAAACTCCACATTAACTCTGAACACCCCTTTCAGCACAACCATCTGGGAACTCATACTTCCCAAGGTTAACCCCTTTTTTCCCGAACCAAGTCTATCTGCTCCAAAAGGACGACCGTCTCGTCCAGCTGAGTCAAATACCTCAGACTTTTTCTGAGCTCCGTGACTAGGTTCAGGACCACGTGCATCCCCATCTTGGACACACTCAAACGGGGCATTGGCCTCTTCCAGGCTTTCAATACCCGTACCCTTTTCAAATTCTAAATTCCCCTGATCCTCCCAGTTACTCACTGGGCAACTCACTTCCGGAGTAAACTCAACCCCGCGGGCTGAAACAACCCCATCTGCCAACCCAGCAGACTTCTTCAAGGTAATGGCATCCTTTTCATCTAGGACTGCCCTCATTTCATTATCGGGAACACCTTTAGAATTTTCAACTTCTTCAAACAGTCCTGCCAAACCAGACAGATCATCCATGTCCAACCCTGGACCTTTTAACAGCTTTATCTGTTTCTCATCTTTATTTCCTACCTCTAGGACCTTTTTCTTCGCTAAGGGCAGATCTACCTTCTCTCCCTTACCCCCTTTTACGTTACTATTCTTCGTTTTACCACCCTCGAAACCCTCGTGGCACAGGGTCGGTAAAGACGTCTGGGCCAAATCAAAACTGGCCAATTTTAAACTGCTCCCGTTCTCAGCTGCCGCTCTCGACAGGCTGCGAGTGTCCACGCATGCGGGATAGCTCGAGGACTCTATGGGCGGGGCCTCAACACACACCGGTCGGCGGGTCATAGTCATGGCCGACCAAACTTTTCCTCCTGCTAAATCGTTCCCAAGGAGGACATCCACGTCAGTTCTCGGGAATTCTGGTGGCACCCCCATTTCAACTGATCCATACACCAGCTCACAATCCAAAATGACCCTACGCAAAGACACCCTTTCTGTCCCTTTTCCTATTCCTATTCGTCGGAGGTCCGAATTGTAATACATTACGGCTAATTAATGATAGCTCCGCCCCCGTGTCTCTCCAAATCCGTACGGGAATTGGCGGGTCCCCCTTCCTCACAGACACGGTTCCGTGTGACATATAAATCTCCGACCCCTCGCGCTTCCTGCTTTTTCATTGATGACCTCACCTCTGCGAGGCCTAACCCCTTTGCCAGATTTACCAAGTCTGATTTGGTAGCCGTCCCTAGCGCCTCTACAGTCGGGTTTCTCATAAATTCACCCACATCCATCTTTGCTGGTTTCCTGTCTGGCTACCTGCGTAACCAGATTTAAGTTTGGACTTACAGCCCGATTCACTGACCCTCCCCTTTGGTTTCAAATCCGGGACGAGCAACCCACTTGTTACGTTCCCCAGTAACCGGGTGACTTATCAGCAAAGATAGATAGGTCCGCTGAAGCCTGATGCTACTATTTTCAAACGTTTTTATTTATAAAGGGGCACAAACGTATGGTTAATACAAAACATTCAGATCATATATGTCGTCACAACTCAATCTAAAGCACAGGTATAGTAATAATCAATCAGAAATAAGCTCTATCGTTGTCTAGGGGTAATGTAGATATATATTGTTTACTGGATATCTAAAAGTCTTTTGCGGTCACTGCAGTTCCACCAGCTGCCGTCGTTGTGGTGTCACGTTGGTGCACTTTTGTTAGAAAGAGAGAGAGAGATGGGGATGAAACAGTTACCCGACCGGTTTTCCAACCTGTAGGAGTTCGGTTTGTCGGAGCCTCGTTGGGGGAATGAACGCTCCTCTATGGCCTCCCCTATAGCTAAGCCGTTCTTCCGTTGTGGGGTCGCCAATCCCAGGCAAGGAAAAGACGCACACGAACCCCACCACCGGCTGTCGCTATCAAAACGCTGTCACAGGATTTCTCGCGTGTCTTCTGGTGCGTCTGAAGGGGTCCTCCCCCTCCAGACCCTCCTTTATACTTCCTTACGGGATCGCCGGTGTCAATCTCTCTCTCAACCAGCCCACTTTGCCCGAGGGCTTTTCACGTGGTCTTCATGAGACAATAGTCAAAGAGTCGCTTTATTCTACTTCCTGGGGGAACGTGGTCTTTAGCACGTCTCCCTCTCTCTCGGGTCATTTGATCCCCCCCCCCCCCCCCCTTGACTAGGGCTCTTGCGAATCTCACAAAGGAGGGGGCTGGGGTCATAACAGACTATACACATTAAAGGTAGAGCAGTAGATGTAATGTATATGGATTTCAGCAATATGGATTAGGTACCCCATGCAAGGCTTATTGATAAAATAAGGAGGCATGGGATCCAAGGGGACATTGCTTTGTGGGTCCAGAACTGGCTTGTCCACAGAAGGCAAAGAATGGTTGTAGACAGGCCATATTCTGCATGGAGGTTGGTGACCAATGGTCTGCCTCAGGGATCTGTTCTGGTGTCCCTGCTCTTTGTGATTTTTATAAATGGCCTGGATGGATGGATTAGTAAATTTGCTGATGACACAAAGGTTGAAGGTGTTGTGGATAGTGTGGAGGGCTGTCAGAGGTTATAGCAGGCCATCAATAAGATGCAAAACTGGGCTGAGAAGTGGCAGATGGAGTTCAACCCAGATAAGTGTGAGGTGGTTCATTTTGGTAGGTCAGATATGATGGCAGAATATAGGATTAATGGTAAGACTCTTGGCAGTGTGAAGGATCAGAGGGATCTTGATGTCCAAGTCCATAGGACACTCAAAGCTGCTATGCAGGTTGACCATATGGTTAATAAGGCATACGGTGCTTTAGCCTTCTTCAGTCATGGGATTGAGCTTAGGAACTGAGAGGTAATGTTGCAGCTATATAGGACCCAGGTCAGACCCCACTTGGAGTACTGTGCTCAGTTCTGGTCAACTTACTATAGGAAGGATATGGAAACCATAGAAAGAGTGCAGAGGAGATTTACAAGGATGTTGCCTGGATTGGGGAGCATGCCTTATGAGAACAGGTTGAGTGAACTCGGCCTTTTCTCCTTGGAGCGGCGGAGGATGAGAGGTGGCCTGATAGAGGTGTATAAGATGATGAGGGGCATTGATCATGTGGCTGGTCAGAGGCTTTTTCCCTGGGCTAAATGGCTAGCACGAGAGAGCACAGTTTTAAGGTGCTTGAAAGTAGGTACAGAGATGTCAGGGATAAGTTGTTTATGCAGAGAGTGGTGAGTGTGTGGAATGGGCTGCCAGTGATAGTGGTGGAGGCGGATATGATAGGGTCTTTTAAGAGACTGCTGGACAGATACATGGAACTCAGAAAAATAGAGGGCTACGGGTAACCCTAGGTAATTTCTAAGGTAAGGACATGTTCGGCACAGCTTTGTGGACTGAAGGGCCTGTATTGTGCTGTAGATTTTCTGTGTTTCTAACCACTAGATTCTGGAATGGTTCTGGAAAACAGGAAAATTGCAAATGTCACTGCACTCTTCAGGAAGGGAGAGTGGCAGAAGAAGGTAAACTCTAGGTCACACACACAAAATGCTGGTGGAACGCAACAGGCCAGGCAGCATTATAGGGAGAAGCAATGTCGACATTTAATGCCGAGATCCTTCGTCAGGACTAACCGAAAGGAAAGATAGTAAGAGATTTGAAAGTGGGGGGGGGGGGGGGGGGGAAGCAAAATGATAGGAGAAGACCGGAGGGGGTGGGGTGAAGCTGAGAGCCAGAAAGGTGATTTGCAAAAGGGATACAGAGCTAGAGAAGGGAAAGGATCATTGGATGGGAGGCCTAGGGAGAAAGAAAGGGGGAGGGGAGCACCAGAGGGAAATGGAGAACAGGCAGAGAGAGAAAGAAAAAAAAGGGAGGGGGGAATTAACTAAATCTATCAGGGGTGGGGTAAGAAGGGGAGAAGGGGCATTAACGGAAGTTAGAGAAGTCAATGTTCATGCCATCAGGTTGGAGGCTACCCAGCTGGTATATAAGGTGTTGTTCCTCCAACCTGAGTGTGTCTTCATCTTGACAGTAGAGGAGGCCATGGATAGACATATCAGAATAGGAATGGGACGTGGAATTAAAATGTGTGGCCACTGGGAGATCCTGCTTTCTCTGGCGGACAGAGCATAGGTGTTCAGCGAAATGGTCTCCCAGTCTGCGTCGGGTCTCACCAATATATAAAAGGCCACACCGAGAGCAGGTGCAGTATACCACACCAGCCGACTCACAGGTGAAGTGTCGCCTCACCTGGAAGGACTGTCTGGGGCCCTGAATGGTGGTGAGGGAAGAAGTGTAAGGGCAGGTGTAGCACTTGTTCCGCTTACAAGGATAAGTGTCAGGAGGGAGATCGGTGAGAAGGGATGGGGGGATGAATGGACAAGGGAGTCACATAGGGAGCGATCCCTGCGGAAAGCAGAAAGAGGGGGGGAGGGAAAGATGTGCTTGGTAGTGGGATCCCGTTAGAGGTGGCGGAAGTTACGGAGAATTATACGTTGGATCTGGAGGCTGGTGGGGTGGTAGGTGAGGACAAGGGGGACCCTATCCCGAGTGGGGTGAGGGCAGATGTGCGGGAAATGGGAGAGATGCATTTGAGAGCAGAGTTGATGGTGGAAGAAGGGAAGCCCCTTTGTTTAAAAAAGGAAGACATCTCCTTCGTCCAGGAATGAAAAGCCTCATCCTGAGAGCAGATGCGGCGGAGACAGAGGAATTGTGAGAAGGGGATAGCATTTTTGCAAGAGACAGGGTGGGAAGAGGAATAGTCCAGGTAGCTGTGAGAGTCTGTAGGCTTATAGTAGATATCAGTAGATAGGCCGTCTCCAGAGATGGAGACAGAAAGATCAAGAAAGGGGAGAGAGGTGTCAGAAATAGACCAGGTAAATTTGAGGGCAGGGTGAAAGTTAGAGGCAAAGTTAATGAAGTTAATGAGCTCAGCATGCGTGCAGGAGGCAGCGCCAATGCAGTCATCGATGTAGCGAAGGAAAAGAGGGGGACAGATACCTGTATAGGCTTGGAGCATGGACTGTTCCACAAAGCCAACCTAAAGGCAGGCATAACTGGAACCCATGCAGGTGCCCATGGCTACACCTTTGGTTTGGAGGAACTGGGAGGAGCCAAAGGAAAAATTATTGAGAGTAAGAACTAATTCTGCTAGACAGAGGAGAGTGGTGGTAGAGGGGAATTGGTTAGGTCTGGAATCCAAAAAGAAGCAGAGAGCTTTGAGACCTTCCTGGTGGGGGACGGAGGTATATAGGGACTGGACGTCCATGGTGAAAACAAGGCGGTGGGGGCCAGGGAACTTAAAATCATTGAAAAAATTCAAAGTGTGAGAAGTGTCACGAACATAGGTGGGAAGGGATTGAACAAGGGGGCATAAAACAGTGTCAAGGTATGCAGAAATGAGTTCGGTGGGGCAGGAGCAAGCTGAGACAATGGGTCTACCTGGACAGGCAGGTTTGTGGATCTTAGGTAGGAGGTAGAAACGGGAAGTGCGGGGTGTGGGAACTATGAGGTTGGTGGCAGTGGATGGGAGATCCCCAGAGCTGATAAGGTTGGTGATGGTATAGGAGACAGTGGCCTGGTGCTCCTTAATGGGGTCATGATCAAGGGGTAGATAAGAGGAAGTATCAGAGAGTTGTTGCTGTGCCTCGGCCAGGTAGAGGTCAGTACGCCAGACAACAACAGCTCCTCCCTTATCAGCAGGTTTTATAGTGATGTTGGCATTGGTGCGGAGGGAGCGGAGAGCAGATCGTTCAGAAGGAGAGAGGTTGGATTTGGAACACAGTGTGGTGATGTCGCGACAGTTGATGTCCCGTCGGCAATTAGCAATAAAGAGATCCAGAGCAGGCAGAAGACCGGAGCGGGGTGTCCATGAAGAGGAGGAGGGTTAAAGACGGGAGAAGGGGTCATTGGTGGGGATAGGAGAGTCCTTGTCAAAGAAGTGGCAAACTCTAGGCCAGTTAGTCTGACATCAGTGGTTGGGAAGGTGTTGGAATCAATTATTAAGGATGAGGTCTCAGGGTACTTGAAATAAAGGGACCCATTTCTGTCTGGCTGACTGTGACTAGTGGTGTTCAACAAGGGTTTGTATAGGGACTGATTCTTTTTACGTTGTGTGTCAATGATTTGGATGATGCTTTTGTTGCAAAGTTTTCAGACAAAATGAAGTTAGGTGGAATGGCAGATAGCTTTGAAGAAGTAGGAGACTACAGAAACACTAAGACAGATGAGGGGAATGGACAAAGGAATGGCAAATGGAATACAGTGTCGGGAAGTGTTTGGTTATGTATTTTGTTAGAAGAAATGAAATGGTTGACTATTTAAAAATGGAGAGAAAATGCAAAAGAATTGAGGTGCAAAGGTACTTGGGAGGCCTTGTGCAGGATGCCGTGAATGTTAATTTGCAGGTTGAGTCTGCAGTGAGGAAGGCAACTGCAATGTTAGCATTCATTTCAAACGGACTAGAATAAAAAATATTGAGACTTTATAAATCACCGGTGAGGCCTCACTTGGAATATTGTGAGCAGTTTTAGGCCCTTATCTTAGAAAAGATGTGCTGAATCTGGAGAGGGTTCAAATTATGTTCATGAAAATTCCAGGACTGAACAGCTCATCATATGAAGAGCATTTGATAACTCTGTGCCTATATTCACTGAAATTCAAAAGAATGAGTGATGACCTCATTAAAACCTATTGGATGTTGAAAGGCCTTGATGGAGTAGATATGGAAAGGTTGTTTTCTGTGGTGGGAGAGTCTAAGACCAGAGGACACAGCCTCAGAATAGAAGAGCGTCCTTTTAGAACAGAGATCAGGAGAAGTTTCTTTAGCCAGAGAGTGGTGGAATCTGTGGAATTCATAGAAACATAGAAAACCTACAGCACAATACAGGCCCTTCAGCCCACAAAGTTGTGCTGAACATATCCCTACCGTAGAAATTACTAGACTTCCCCATAGCCCTCTATTTTTCTAAGCTCCATGTACCTGTCCAAAAGTCTTTTAAAAGACCCTATCATATCTGCCTCCACCACCGTTGCCGGCAGCCCATTCCACGCACTCATCACTCTCTGTGTGAAAAAACTTAACCCCTGACATCACCTCTGTACCTACTCCCCAGCACCTTAAACCTGTGTCCTCTTGTAGCAACCATTTCAGCCCTGGAAAAAAAGCCTTTGTCGATCCACATGATCAATGCCTCTCATCATCTTGTACACCTTTATCAGGTCACCCCTCATCCTCCTTCGCTCCAAGGAGAAAAAGCCGAGTTCAACCTGTTTTCATAAGGCATGCACCCCAATCCAGGCAACGTTCTTGTAAATCTCCTCTCCTCTGCATCCTTTCTATGGCTTCCACATCCTTCCTGTAGTGAAGTGACCAGAACTGAGCACAGTACTCCCAAGTGGGGTCTGACCAGGGTCCTATATAACTGCAACATTACCTATTGGCTCCTAAATTCAATTCCACGATTAATGAAGGCCAATACACCATATGTCTTTTAAACCACAGCGTCAAACTGCGCAACTGCTTTAAGCTTCCTATGGATTCGGACCCCAAGATCCCTCTGATCCTCCACACTGCCAAGAGTCTTACCATTAATACTATATTCTGCCATCATATCATTCTACCAAAAAGAACCACCTCACACTTATCTGGGTTGAACTCCATCTGCCACTTCTCAGCCCAGTTTTGCATCCTATCAATGTCCTGCTGTAACCTCTGACAGCCCTCCACACTATCCACAACACCTCCAACCTTTGTGTCATCAGCAAACTTACTAACCCATCCCTCCACTTTCTTATCCAGATCATTTATAAAAATAGCAAAGAGTAAGTGTCCCAGAATAGATCCCTGAGGCACACCACTGGTCACCGACCTTTATATAGAATATGACCCATCTACAACCACTCTTTCCTTTTGTGGGCAAGCCAATTCTGGATCCACCAAGCAATGTACCCTTGGATCCCATGCCTCCTTACTTTCTCAATAAGCTTTGCATGGGGTACTTTATCAAATGCCTTGCTGAAATCAATATACACTACATTTAGTGCTCTTCCTTTGTCAAAGTGTTTAGTCACATCCTCAAAAAATTCGTTCAGGCTCATAAGGCACGACCTGCCCTTGACAAAGCCATGCTGACTATTCCTAATCAAAATATACCTCTCCAAATGTTTATAAATCCTGACTCTCAGGATCTTCTCCATCAACCTACCAACCACTGAAGTAAGACTCACTGGTCTATAATTTTCTAGGCTATCTCTTCTTCCTTTCTTGAATAATGGAACAGCATCCGCAACCCTCCAATCCTCCGGAACCTCTACCGTCCCCGTTGATGATTTGAAGATCATCGCCAGACACTCAGCAATCGCCTCCCTTGCCTTCCACAGTAGCCTGGTGTACATCTCATCTGGTCCCAGTGACTTATCGAACTTGGTGCTTTCCAAAAGCTCCAGCACACCCTCTTTCTTAATATCTACATGCTCAAGCTTTTCAGTCTGCTGCGTCTGCACTATAATCACCAAGATTCTTTTATAAAGTTTTCATTAAGTACCTCTGCTATACACACTTTCCCACTTATCCCACAGACAGAGAGGTATATTTAAGGCAGTGATTGATAAATTCTCGATTGGTCAGGGCATGAAGGGGTACAGGGAGAAGGCAAAGGATTGGGGCTCAGAGGAAGATTGGATCAGCCATGATGAAATGGTGCAACAATGGTGCAAAGAGCCAAATGGCCTAATTCTGTTCCTATATCATGTGATCCGGAAGTTCATGCATACGGAGTCGCCAAGGGTAGTGGGAAACCTAGTAGCTAGTTATTTGAAGGAAAGATTTTCCCACTGTCACCATATAATAACCTATGAAAAGGGGAGCAGATGTAGTTGACTTGGTCCCTTGAGTTTGCCATTCAATGTGATCTTGGCTTTTCTGCTCCAGGACTCTCGTTCTCTTTATGCCAACTACTGGGCCATCAATTCTCAGAAGTTTCTAAAGTTATTTACTACTTTTTTAAGTACCTTCTGCAATTTACCTTCCACAACACTCTGGGTTAAAGAATCCCAGAGCTGCTTCACCCTCTGGAAGAGGTTGTTCCTACATTCTTCAATTTTAAATGACCACCTCTTCATCTTTTAACTGTGTGCACTTGTTCAGGATTCTTTAAATAATGGATACAACTCGACAACTTGTGTTCATTTAAGATCTCTTGTGTTGAATAAGATCAACCCCTCTCCCACCCCACCCAACTCCAAAGAATGTAGGTATTTTTTCCTAGCAGCTTGTGAGAGTACAGTATCATAAAGTATCCGAGTGAATCTCATTTTTGAACTGCCTCCAATGGTAGTGGACCAATCATGTGGACCAGAATCCTGAACAGTACTCCAGGAGTTGGCCTCAGATATTACTCTATTTTATTAGCTCCCTCTATCCTTTTCAGTCTTGGGCAACCGTGTGGCATCCGTTAGTCTCGTGAGACCATGGATCTGCGCCATCTCTAGGGCGCAGGCCTGGGCAGGGTTGTATGGAAGACCAGCAGTTGCCCATGCAGTGGGTCTCCCCTCTCCACAACACTGATGATGTCCAAGGGAAGGGCAAGGGCTAATAACAGCCTGGCACCAGTGTCATCGCAGGAGTTGCCAGAACGAGGTTGAAGGCAACGTCGGACTGCATTAGGGACTCCAGCTCCGATTTGTCCTCAGGGTTTACTCCCAAAGCCTTTCCCATGAACGGGTATGGCTGTAAGACAGCGGAGGTTTGAAATCAGAGTTTTCCCTCTCTTAGATGGACTGCCTTCCCAGGCTGACGATCTCCATCTACCCGAAGCACTGGTTTTAAGGTGCCAGGACCCGCCTTCGCCCCTTCTCCTGTCAGTAGAAACAGTTCCACCGGGCTTAGAGGCTAAGCCACACGAGAAGACCAGGAGTTGGACTTGGTTGTCAGAGGCTATTTGAGGTGCATGCCGTAAGGAGCACTTTTAGGTAGTGGGAGCTTGTCCCCCCTACCACTCCTCGGCTTGACAACCTTGGAACCATACTGGGGCAACCATACTGTTAATTTCAGCTATTTCTTATTCTATGCCATGTCTTCAAATTAAAATGTGTTTTTGAGGTGAAAATAGTGTAGGATAAAAATGCCCAGTTCTTGTCTCTCAGACTTTTCTGGGGTTTTGCATCAAATCATCTACCATTATTTGTCACATTCTGCAATAGATTAGGCAGTAAAAATATGCAAGGTTTGAATGGCTGAGATTTCTCAATAATGATCAGTGTTCTTGGATTTTCAGGAATAAGTACCTTTTATTGAACAGTCAGGAACTGAATGAACTAAGTGTAATCTCACTCAAAGCCAATATACCAGAGGTGGAAGCAGTTGTTAACACTGACAGGTAAGCAGATATTAATTTGTTGTGTATGGGATTATGAACATTGATTATTAAAATACTTAAAATAATCAAGTTACTTGTATAGATGTGTCGTGGAGAATGTGTTGACTGGCTGCATCACAGCCTGATAAGAAAATACCAATGCCATTGAATGAAAAATCCTACAAAATGAAGTCTATACAGCCCAGTCCATTGAGGGTAAAGCCCTCCCAACCATTGAGCACATCAACATGAAACATTGTCATAGCAAAGTAGCATGCATCATCAGGGACCCCCACTACCCTCTATTCTCGCTGCTGGCCTCAGGAAGAAGGTACAGGAGCCTCAGGATTCTCACCACCAGGTTCAGGAACAGTTACCACCCCTCAACCATCAGGCTCTTGAACCAAAGGGGATAACTCACACACCTTCATTTGCCTCATCATTGAAATGTTACCACAACCAATGGACTCATTTTTGAGTACTCTTCATCTCATGTTCTCAATATTTATTGCTTATTTATTTCTTACTATTTCTTCTTCCTTTGCACAGTTTGTTGTCTTTAGCACTCTGGTTGAATGCCCAAGCTGGGCGGTCTTTCATTGATTCTGTCATGGTTATTCTATAGATTTACTGCATATGTCCGCAAGACAGTGGATCTCAGAGTTGTATATGATGACACATATATGTACTTTGATAATAAATTTACTTTGAACTTTGGTAGATTGTTTCCCGTCTTTCGATATGAAACCATGGGTCTGAATCTGGGAATAATGTGCTTTCACACTGAAAGCCAATTAATTTTAAAATTGATTAAAAATTCAACAATATTCCCATTATCAATGATAATGTGGCCAATCATGTCTATCAAAAACAAGACTGAAGCATTTACAATAATGTATATTTGATGTTCTAGAAATATCAAATAGATGATCTTTTTCAGCATCCTGAAATTCCCACTACCACCTGGGACTTTGTTTCAAAGGTACATTTAATATCAGAGAAATGTATACGATATACATCCTGAAATACTTTTTCTTTGCAACCATCCATGAAAACAGAGGAGTGCCCCAAAGAATGAATGACAGTTAAATGTTAGAACCCCAAAGCCCCCCCCCTCCTCCTACGCATAATTAGCAGCAAAGCAATGATCCCCCTTCCCCCACCAGCAAAAAAAGCATCGGCACCCACCATGGAGCACTCAAGCGTGCAGCAAAGCATTAAGATACAGACTTGCAGTACCCTAAAGACTACTCATTCATCTGGTAATTCGACATACCACAGGCTCTTTCTCCCTAATAAGGGAAAAAGAGGTGTCACCGTTTCACAGCAAGAGGGGAGACATAACAAACAGCTCACTGATTTACAATGTTAAAAGTCCGTTGCATCGCTTTTTCCAAGCTTCATGCCCAAAGAACTCGGGACTTTGGGCACACAGCCAGAGATCTTCCGTCTCCCATGACACACCAGACTCCTGCAGAGGTACCAACCTCGAGTCCACCCATCTCCAAAGCCATAACATCCCAAAACTCTGAAGGCAATCTAATCTTCTAGGTCGTGTCCGTGACATATTGAACAATGGCCAGTTGTGAGACCCCGAGACCAAGTCCCATTCTTGCAAAGAACCCAAGTCAGTGTGTAACTCCAGGTCAGGGTCTTCAAAAGAACCCTGAAAGGAAACAGTAGAGAGATTAAAGATAGAAATAGAGCTATTTCCGAAGATGAAAGCAAAGGAGGTCTGTATCTCGCTATTCCCTGCCTCTCCAGATGTTTGTCTAATTGTTCCCAGAACATTGCTGTGTTCCTATCAGGTCCCGTGACAGTGTGTTTCAGGCTTCTGCCACTCTGCTTTAAAAAAAGTACTTCCTAAATCTTCTTTTTAAGCTTCCCCCTGTCACCTTAAACCTATGGCACATAGGATTTGACATTCCACAACTCCCCTCCTCCTCCCCCCCCCAGGAAAATGATTAACTGTCTACTCTATTTGTGTCTCATAATTTTGTATTCTTTTATCAGTCCAGCCTCTCCTTGTAGTTCATACACACATTCCAGGCAATGTCCTGGGAGACCTCTTCTCTACCCTCTCCAAAGCCTCCACAGGCTTCCTATAATGCAGTGACCATGTACTGCACAAGTACTCCAAATCAGTCCCAACCAAAGCTTTGTACAGCTGCAATTTTATTTGGACTCTGCCCTGACTGATGAGGTAAGCATACCAAATAGTTTTTCTTTCAACCACATTGATGCCATAGCCAAGAAAGCTCAGCAAAGCCTCTGCTTTCTTTGGAGGTTAAAGAAATTTGGCAGCTTGGTATGCCAATTGTTCTGTCCATGGTTGCAAGAAGCAGCAGAGAGTGGTGGACCGTAGCTTGATACATCAGTGTCCCTTCCCTAGATTTGTGTACATCTCTCACTAATCAAAGAACAAAACCTTGAAAGCTCATAACACTAGACACATTGGACAGCTTCTATCCTGCTGTTATAAGACTATTCAACGGTTCCCTAGTACCATAAGGTGGTCTCATGATCTCACAACATAACTTACTATAACCTTGTTCCTCTGCACTACACTTTCTCTGTGGTTGTTACACTTTATTCTGCACTGCTATGTTTTTTTTATCTTATATTATCTCAAATACACTATTGTGATGATATGTATGAATGAGATGCAAGAGAAGTTTTTCATTTACCTCAATAAATCTAACAATAATAAATCAATTTACAGCCTTATCCATGTCTTGCTATTTTCTTGCAATGCACAGTCCCTCTGTCCACCATTTTCCTAAGGGTCCTGTCATTTACTGTATGCTTTCCTCTTAGAATTTGACTTCTCAAAATGCAACACCTCACACCTGCAGATTATACTTTATTTCTCTGCCCAGATTTTTATCTGATCTATATAGTCTGTTGTATCCTTGGCCAGCCTTTTTGCTATCCACAACTCTGCCTCAGACATAACAGACCACCTACGTTTTTGTTCCTGTGTGGAAGTATACAATAATATAACCTCTGGTCCTTAATTTACTGTCAGTTAGATATAAAGGAAAACAATTCTTAAGCCTTTATGATTATTTTCTTTAAAATCTTAAGTTTTACTTGAGTAAACTATTTACAAAAACATAAATTAATGAACATTAGAAAATTAACCTCTTTCATTGTTTTTCTAGAAGTCTAATCTGTGATGGAAAGAAAGGACTTCTAACGAGGTTATTACAGGTTATGAAAAAAGAACCTGTTGAATCCTCCTTCAGGTGAGTTTCCTCCACAATTCAGCAGAATTGGCCACAAAATGCACTCTATCTCCTCTGTTAATAAACAAAACTCCAGTAGGAAAGACCAGCTGTACCAGCTACATTTTATTTCCCTCATTTTTTTCTTTGGGAGCCCTGTTATGAATATTAATTCTGCTTTCCCTTCTATGAAATATAATGTGGTCTATGCTGGGTTTGCTGTTTATTGTCTCTACTTTGTCTTTTTAGTGACAGAAAGGACCATGCAAGTTAGCTTTCAGTTCAAGGGAACTGTTCCTGACTCCTTTGAGCTTTGGTGGGATGGGGAACATTGTTGAGGAGAACATCATGGAATTTTTGTTATCTCTATAATTCCATTTGGATATCCATCCCTTGGAGCTCAGTGAATTTTAAGCTTTTTAATCCTGTTATTATTTTAACTTGGAATTGAGCACCCTCATCAGGGACATAAACAGTGGTCTCAGACTGAAGCAAAATGAGAAAGTAAAAAAAAAAGTAAATCCATGAATTTAATGTGGTTTGAAATATTAACACATGATTAAATAATTGCCAAATCTGCTAGATGTGTAATTAAGAACAGATTTGCGTAAATGGGAAGTAGCAGTGTTCTCTTTTTTTGTTGTAGAAAATGCATTTATATTGAAAGAACTTGCTTATTTCATCCATAATAGTACAGAACATGGAACCATTGGCTTAATTGCCATCTTGTTAGTGTATTATAGCTGGCGGAACAGTGTTGTGTAGATGTACTGTACATGGATTACAAGCCAGCCTCTTGCTCTACAATTAAATATTAATGCACATTCTCTAAACAAAAATAGCTGATGGTGCCAGGTGCTATATGACTATATTTAATGAATAATTAGAAAATGGGAGGACAGCCAACTATCATGCAAACCTCATGAATGATACTTTCTTACTCTCCTTCCCGGTAGGTTCTGGCAGGCAAGAGCAGTTGAGAGCTTTCTGCGAGGAGTGACTTCTTATGCAGATCAGATGTTCCTTTTGAAACGTGGTCTGCTGGAGGTAATTGCAAACCTATTTTGTAAATGATCAAACTAGCCATCCTTCTGGGCAGGGATTTCCCATAAACTTCATTTTTATTAATAAATGTGACTTAAAAAATTCTACATGTAGCCCAGTGCAGTCCAGGAAGGAGCATTTAGCCCATGATCACAGTTCCCTCCAAGCTACACATGTGCACAACTGTGCCATAACTGACATGTTCCTACACAGTCTTCAGGCCTGTAAATTTTCCTGCTTAGAAGCCCAGCTGTAAAAGAAAATAGAGGGAACGTTGCACGATATCTGTGACAACCATGATGCCACTTAAAGCTAGTTCTATCTGCCTGCACATCATCCATATCTCTGTATCACCCACCTTCTCGTGTCTAAGTACCTCATAAAAATTGCTATTATAGAACATTATAGCACAGTACAGGCCCTTCAGGCCACAATGTTGTGCCCACCTTTTATCCTACTCCAAAATCAATCTAGCCTTTCCCTCCTAGGTAGCTGTTCACTATTTTTCTCTTAAGAATTTCTTAAATGGCCCTAATGTATCTGCCTCTATCACGCACCCACCGCACTATTTTTTAAAAAAAAAACAACTTGCCTTTGACAGCCCCACTATACTTTTTCTCTAATCACCCTTAAAATTGTGCCTCTTTGTAAAAGCCTTGGAAAAAGTCTCTTGCTATCCACTTGAACTATGTCTTTTATTATCTTGTACACCTCTATCAAGTCACCTCTTATCCTCTTTTACTCCAGAGAGGAAATCCCTAGTTCACTCAACCTATCCTGTTAAGACATGTTCTCTAATCCAGACAAGAGTTCTGGTGAATATTCTCTTTCACATCCATCCTATATTAACGATGAGAACATTCTGAGTGTGGTCTAACCAG
Source organism: Hemitrygon akajei (assembly GCF_048418815.1). Taxonomy (NCBI): domain Eukaryota; kingdom Metazoa; phylum Chordata; class Chondrichthyes; order Myliobatiformes; family Dasyatidae; genus Hemitrygon; species Hemitrygon akajei. The sequence goes on along the minus strand of NC_133134.1, from coordinate 174,004,547 downwards.
GACTTGTATAGGTCTGCAACATTACTTCATGGCTTTTGAACTCAATACCCTAACTAGCAAAGGCCAACATACCATAACACAGCCTTAGCAACCCTATCAACTTGCGCAATAACTCTGAGGAATATATGGATGTATTGTGGCGACCCAATTCCTAGCACACTGGAACCGGCTGACAATTAGCCAGAGTGCAGGCAAAGGAAGATAGCCTCAAGGGGTTTCAGTACATGCCTCTCGAGGTATCAGGTGGGGGAGACAGGCTTTAAAGCAAGACTGTGAATTTGAAATAAACTTATTCTTTGGCTGCAGTTTATCAACTCCGTGTCGTTATTTCAGCGCTGCGTGTAGCACCCCGCTACAATTGGTGACCCCGACGGTCCAAACGTTTTTGGACCGGAGATGGCAGAGGCTGCATTTGTTAATGCGGTTTCCTTGAAGCTGCCAAGCTTCTGGACGCTACAACCTCACCTATGGTTTCAGCAAGCAGAAGCCCAATTCCATGTTCGGCAAATAACCTCAGAGGACACCCGTTACTACTACGTGGTGAGCTCCCTCGACCAGGACACAGCGGCCCAGGTCGCGGAATTCGTACAGTCTCCCCTGGTGGACGGCAAGTACACGGCATTCAAAGCCCTGCTCATAGGGACTTTCGGGCTCTCCCGCCGCGAGCGAGCTGCCCGTTTACTGCACCTGGATGGCTTGGGAGACAGGCCCCCATCAGCTTTAATGAATGAGATGTTGTCTCTGGCCGACGGACACACACCCTGCCTCATGTTTGAGCAGGCATTCCTGGAGCAGCTGCCCGAGGACATACGCCTGCTGCTGTCCGATGCGGATTTCAGCGACCCCTGGAAGGTGGCAACCCGGGCGGACGTGCTGTGGAACGCCAAGAAGGTGAGTAGGGCATCCGTTGCACAGATCACCAGGCCACGCTCCCAGCAGCAAACCAGTCCAGGCCTGGCCGCAGAGCCCGCTAAACCCAGAGGCCGGGGTGTGGAGCCCAACGAGCAATAGTGTTTCTACCACCAGCGGTGGGGCACAGAAGCCCGCCGTTGTCGCCCGCCCTGCCAGTTCCCGGGAAACGCCAGGGCCAGCCGTCGCTGATGGCTACGACGGCTGGCCATCGGGATAGCCTCCTGTATGTCTGGGACAAGCAGTCGGGACGCCGGTTTTTGGTCGACACCGGTGCCGAGATCAGCGTCTTACCTCCGACGAGTTACGACACCCGCAGCAGGGCGCCGGGTCCCCCCCCTGCGGGCCGCAAACGGCAGCACTATAAGGACTTATGGCACCCGTCCGGTGCAGCTACGGTTCGACTCCAGCCAGTTTACGTGGGACTTCACACTGGCCGACGTAGCCCAACCACTTCTGGATGCGGATTTCTTGCGGGCTCACAGCCTACTGGTCGACCTGCCCAGGAAGAGACTGGTTCACATCGAGACCTTTCAGACGTTCTCCCTGGGTGCAGCCCAGTTGCCAGCCCCTCACCTCGGCTCCATCACGCTGTCCGACAACGACTTCACCAGGGTCCTGGCGGATTTCCCATCGGTTCTGGCACCGCAGTTCGCGGCAGCCATGCCCCGACACGGCGTACACCACATCCTGACCCAGGGACCACCCCTCCATTCCCGCGCTCGGCGGCTTCCCCCGGACAAGCTCCGACTGGCGAAAGAGTAGTTCAAGAGGATGGAGGAATTGGGGATCATTCGGCGGCACCCTGCACATGGTGCCCAAAGCGACAGGGGGCTGGAGACCGTGCGGCGACTACCGCAGGCTGAACGAGGCTACAATACCGGACCGCTACCCCTGTGCCGCACATTCAGGACTTTGCAGCAAACCTGCACGGCGCACGGATCTTCTCCAAGGTAGACCTCATCCGCGGATACCATCAAATCCCGATGCATCCGGACGACGTCCCCAAAACGGCTCTCATCACCCCGTTCGGTCTTTTTGAGTTCCTCCGCATGCCGTTCGGCCTGAAGAATGCCGCACAGATGTTCCAGCGGTTGATGGACGCGGTGGGACGCGACCTGGACTTCGCATTCATCTATTTGGACGACATCCTCATAGCCAGCAGCAGTCGTCAGGAGCATCTGTCCCACCTCCGACAACTCTATGCCCGGCTGAGTGACTACGGTCTAACGATCAACCTGGCCAAATGCCAGTTCGGGCTCGACACCATTGACTTCCTGGGCCACAGGATTACCACAGACGGGGCAACCCCTCTGCCTGCTAAGGTAGATGCGGTCCGCCATTTCCCCCGACCCACCACGATCAAAGGCCTCCAGGAATTCGTAGGTATGGTCAATTTCTACCACCGCTTCCTCCCTTCAGCTGCCCGGATCATGTGCCCCCTGTTCGCCTTGCTGTCCTTGAACAGGTCCGGGCAAGGACATTACCTGGGACGAGGTGTCCGCCGCCGCTTTCATTCAAACGAAGGATGCCTTGGCGAACGCCACGATGCTAGTGCACCCCAGAATGGACGTCCCTACCGCCCTCACAGTGGACGCATCTAATATGGCAGTCGGTGGGGTACTGGAGCAGCTCATCGCGGGCCGCTGGCAACCCCTGGCGTTTTTCAGCAAACACCTGCGGCCACCCGAGCTCAAATACAGTGCTTTCGACCGGGAGCTGTTGGCGCTATACCTGGCAATCCAGCATTTCAGGTACTTCTTAGAAGGTAGGCCCTTCACCACGTTCACGGACCACAAACCGCTTACCTTTACATTCACAAAGGTGTCTGATCCCTGGTCGTCCCGCCAGCAGCGCCATCTGTCCTACATCTCTGAATACACGACGGACGTCCGGCACGTCTCGGGTAAGGACAATGTCGTGGCGGATGCGCTCTCTCGCCCTAACATTCACGTCCTTTCCCAAGGGGTAGACTTTGAGGCACTGGCTGAGGCACAGCTGGCAGATGAGGAGATCCCGTGTTACAGGACCGCAGTCTCCGGTTTGCAGCTCCAGGACCTCCCCGTAGGCCCAGGGGAGAGGACCCTACTCTGTGACGTCGCCACTGGCCAGCCCCGTCCCGTCGTCCCGGCACCTTGGCGACGACGTGTTTTCGACTCCATTCATAACTTGGCCCACCCCTCCATCCGCACTACCGTCCGGATGGTCTCCAGCAGGTTCGTTTGGCATGGACTCCGCAAGCAGGTCCGTGACTGGGCCAGAACGTGCATGCACTGCCAGACGGCCAAGGTGCCTCTCGAGGTATCGGGTGGGGGAGACAGGCTTTAAAGCAAGACTGTGAATTTGAAATAAACTTATTCTTTGGCTGCAGTTTATCGACTCCGCGTCGTTATTTCAGCGCTGCGTATAGCACACCGCTACAGTATGCTATATATTGAGGCTGCAGTTAAAGCATTGCATCCAACTCTGGGCACAACACTAATGGGGATCAGAAGAAATGTATTGGTATGACTCAACAGGTGAGATAGCTGAGTTTTGGATGTACCTGCGGGAGGTTTAAAAAAAATTGAAACAGCATTTCCATGAGGATAGTTATGGGAGATAATCATCAAAAGAAGTTAAACACATGTGTTTTTCTTTTTGTAGCATATTTTGTTCTGCATTATTGACAGCGAATGCAAATCAAGAGATGTGCTGCAGAGTTACTTTGATCTTTTGGGCGAGCTGATGAAATTCAACATTGATGCCTTCAGGAGGTTTAATAAATATGTAAACACAGAGGAAAAGGTGAGTGAGTTGTGCAGCTGATTCTGTAGCTGCTTGATTCATATTTACGAGTTATTTTTTAAAAGATATTGCAAGTTCCTTGTGTTTCAGCTATCAAAAAAAAGGCCTATGTTGTTCTGATTTTCTATAAATAACAGTTCATTAATTTGCTTTGTAGGGAATGATACTTGGCCTTTGTGACTAAAATCCTATACCACTGTATTTCATTCATGGTTAGCAGGCCATAGTGTGAGAGTCCCTGTGCAGTTCTGTGTTCACTCTTAACAGGAGCATGTTGGCCTTGATCTCTCCCATCTCACTTTGAAGAGCCTCCCATTAGCCCTGTATTTCTTGGTTCTTTTTCCTTATGTACATGTGGGATTTTATATATTTACCTAAGTATACCTAAATATAAATTGTACGTATATAGTACAAACATGGCCTCAGCATTGATCTGTATTGAACACCACTTGTTGCAAGCATCCAATCACACATCCATCTCTCTTGCGTCAGTTCTCTCCTTTTGTTAAACAAACTTCTGTCCAGTTTGCCAACTTTCCCTTCATCTTTTGAATCACTCTCCCCTTTGGGACCTTACTGAAGACAAGGTAAGTTCTTCTCTACTGCCCTCATCAGTGCACTTTCTTGCCTCCAGTTCGTGTGTTGTCTTCAGCTAATGTTTTTTGTTCTAAGTTAGTGTTACTAACTGTCAAGTAGCACATTGTCTGTCTTCAGTTTCAGATCTTTTTGAAACAAATCAACAGTTCTTTAGTGGATTCTAATATGTTGGTTCGCTGCATAGTGTTGTCCTTGGACCGATTTGAGAGTCAAACAGATGCTGTTAAAGGTATGACAAAAATTAAACCATTATTCAAGCAACTGAGAAGCTTCAGGTATTCTGCACTGTAATTTTTTTGTGTTTCTCCTCTTCAATGCCTTCAAACTGTGGGCAACACTTGACATAAATTTAACATTTTAGATGCAACTCAAAAATAAACTCCCTCCTTTCTTGAAAAGTGGGATAACATTAGCCATTGATGTTATTGCATGGTACAAGGTACACATGACCAAATGATTGACTAATTTGAATGTGATAAAGGGCTGGGCGTGTGCTGTTCTGTTACTGACCACATGTGCTTATTTTCAGTTGCAGAAGTGATTTCCCAGTGCTGCCTGTTGTCCTACATGTCCCACGTTGAAAACCGCCTCTCTTTTCTTTTCCGTCTAATTAACATTATTCAAGTCCAGACCCTCACGCAGGTAAACTGATTTTTTTTGTAATGTCATATTGAAATTCTTGTCAACTATAAATATTTCGGCATGATCTCTGATACTCCGATGTCGGTTTACTTGCATTGTAAGTAAACATTTTAGAGCTGATGTCATTAAGCAGTAAATGGAGCAGGCACTTGATTGGAGATCAGGTAAAGTTGACCCTTTTAAGATCATGAAATCCATTAGGGAAAATGCTTGAGAGGCTATCTTGGATTGTTTTAGTTCAATTTGTATATAATAGGGGGTGAAAGGAATTTGCACCACCAAAGGAGGCTGTTTTCCAATTGTATCCATGCCGCCGTAAAGTAGACTTTAAATGAAACCTTACTTCTCAACTCCTGATCCATCAGAGTTACAGTCCTTCAATACTCATCTAATGTGGCAGTGTCTCTGCCTTCTCCACACTTCCAGCCAATAATTTCCAGACCCCACTGGATAGGATCAACCACTCTCTAATCCTTCAGCTATCTCCTCCCTAGTTATTGATCCTGCTGCAAATTGAAGTTAATTCATTATTGTTAACTATATCCAGGCTCTAAGTAAAAATAGTAAATCTCAATTTAAACTTTTGTTTCACTGAGGGTAACACAGCCCATTCTCATTTCTTCCCTTAAAAATATTTCTGAAACTCTGATAACATTCTTATAGTTCTCCTCTACACTTTTGCATTCTCCTTGCAGTATGGTTACCAAAATTCTGTTGTAGCTGAGGTCAGACTTGTATTTTCTGTAATCATATCTTAGCTTCCCCGCTTTCTGTGCCTGGGCCAATAAAAGCAAGTGTTCTGAATGCCACCATCTTATTCACCTATCAGCTTCAGGGATCTGTGATTATAAACTTCAGGATCTCTCTGTTCCTGGAGCAGAGAATGTTGAGCCTGTGAACTCTACTATTGAAGCAGTCGTAGCTAAGTCATTGAAGAAAGAACTGAATACAGTTCTTAGGGCCAAGGGATTAAGGAATATGGGGGAGGTAGCAGGAACAGGGTACTGAATTTGTGTGATCAAGTCTGTACTAGATAATGCAGTAGGCTGTTAGAATTGAATGTGCTAATTTGATGTGTCTGGTAGATTTCTGGGTATTAAGTGAATTAAGGAGTCCTGTGGTAGCATGATGTTATTGCATGGTACAAGGTACACATGACCAAATGATTGACTAATTTGAAAATAGTAAAGGTTAGGAGTACAATCCGGAAGACCACAATCTGCGGATTGGTGATAACATATCCTCCTCACTGATAACACTGGCGCACCACAGGGGTGTGTGCTTAGCCCACTGCTCTCTCTATACCCATGACTGTGTGGCTAGGCATAGCTCAAATACCATCTATAACTTTGCTGAAGATACAACTATTGTTGGTAGAATCTCAGATGGAGATGAGAGGGTGTACAGGAGCAAGGTATGCCAACTAGTGGAGTGGTGTTGCTGCAACAACATTGCACTCAACATCAGTAAGACGAAAGAGCTGATTGTGGACTTCAGGAAGGGTAAGACGAAGGAACACATATCAATCCTCATAGAGGGATCAGAAGTAGAGAGTGTGAGCAGTTTCAAGTTTTTGGATGTCAAGATATCTGAGGGCCGAACCTGATCCCAACATATCAATGCAGCTATGAAGAAGGCAAGACAGTGACTCTACATCATTAGGGGTCTGAAGAGATTTAGTATGTCAACAAATACACTCAAAAACTTCTGTAGATGTACCATGGAGAGCATTCTGACAGGCTGCATCACTGTCTGATACCAGGGTGGGGGGCTACTGCATAGGATACGAAAGAAGCTGCAGAGGGTTGTAAATTTGGCTCCATCTTGGGTACTAGCCTACAAAGTACCCAGGACATCTTTAAGAAGAGGTGTCTCAGAACGGCAGCATCCATTATTAAGGATCTCCAGCACACAGTGTATGCCCTTTTCTCACTGTTACCGTCAGGTAGGTACAGAAGCCTTAAAGGCACACAGTCAGCGATTCAGGAACAGCTTCTTCCCCTCTGCCATCCGATTCCTAAATGTTCATTGAACCCATTAACACTATCTCACTTTTTTAATATATTTTCTGGTTTTTGCACAATTTTTAATCTATTCAGAATGCTTATAGAGCCATAGAACATTACAGCACAAAAACAGGCCTTTTGGCCCTTCTTAGTTGTGCCGAACCATTTTTCTGCCTAGTCCCACTGACCTGCACCTGGACCTTATCCCTCCTTACAGTGCTTTTTGAGCACACTGTTTAAAAACCGTTCACTCTAAGCACAGTGTAGTAATCTGATGGCTACACAAGTGCACTTGACTGATCTGATGCTGGTTGGTAATAGTCTCCTGCATAGCGTTCCAAAAAAACAAAGGGAATCCTGGTTATTTTCTCAATTTTTGTTCTTTAGAAGTTGGTCCAAGTAAGCTGCTGTCCCGATTAATGGATGGCCCAGTTAACCAGAATTTGCTGTATTTCTTACCCCAAATTGACTTCCCAAAATGCAAAACCTTGCACCTGTGACTAAATTCCATTTGCCAACACTATGCACAGTTTTCCAATTTATCCTTGTCCAGCTGTAGTCATAAACAGCTTTCCTCGCTATCCACAGCACCAATTTTTATGTCATTCACACATCTACTGATCATACCTCCTATATCCAATTAATCATACCTTCATTCAGGTTTAGTAGTTTATTGTTCAACATTAATAAATGTTTTTTAAGCTTCACCATTATTTGCCTCTTGGTTACTCCTAAGATGTGATCTAGGGGAAGCATCTTACTGGTAATGTTTCTTTTACTCAGGAAAATGTCAGCTGTCTAAACACCAGCCTGGTGATCCTGATGCTAGCAAGGCGCAAGGGCAAACTGCCATTTTACCTGAACGCCCTGCGAGAAAAAGAGCTTTCTGAGAAATATCCAGGATTCCTTCTCAACAATTTCCATAGCCTGCTCCGCTTTTGGCAAGAACATTACCTCAACAAAGATAAGGACAGTACCTGTCTGGAAAATGTAAGTCTGGCCTCAGCTGAGGCACGCAACTCCTTATCAATCACCTTAAGTAAAATTATTGCTGAAGTATTTACTCATACATTGTTTATTTTTTTGGAATTTGAAGCTGTGATAGTCTTCAAAGAGCTAACATGCTCTCTCTGTTGTTCAGTTGATTGAGGTGCTGGATGATCTCCTGAACCCTGGACAATACCCAGAAGTAGAAAGCTGCTCTTTGGACTAAGAGAATAAAATAGGGAGGGCTTTTAATGTTCAGTTTCTGTTAATGTGTCTTAATGATTTATTATTTTTGATAGAATTTTGATCTTTGTTTTCCCCACAGAGTTCCTGCATTAATTTCAGTTACTGGAAAGAGACAGTATCACTACTGCTTTGCCCAGATCAGACAGCCCCTTGTGCAATCATTAGCTACATCGATGAAGCGTACATGAGCATCGATAAAGACTTCAGTGAAGACTAATGTTCACCCTTTAGACCAACTGGACTATTGCTTTGTACAACTGCAGATCCGGCTCAAAACCATGGAATTCAGGTCGTGGTGACTGGTGTCTGTCCACAGCCAGACTGGGAGTTGAGCAAGAGCTGATTGGTGATTAGTGCAAATGCTTTTATTTTAACCATGGACAAATGCCTTTTGTCTTTGATTACTATCCTCCGGCTTCTGAACCCATATATTACTGGCCGGGGGTTTGTGGGAGGGTGAGAAATGGATACAAGTCAAAGTTGCCTGCAGACGGTACTGCCTGGGGTCAACATATAAAGGAGGAAGCATTTTTATCATCATTTTTTAAACGTCACATGTTGATTTGGTATTTTTAAACCCCTATGTGTTTGTCACTTGGCATCTTCCTGGTTGTGTTATGATGCAGGTGGCCAACAGAACAATGTTCAGTGTGAGAGTTCATTCACAGTAATATTTTAACTAATTTGTTAAAAGTGAGTGGCTGTTAGTAGAATTTGAATGATTTGTTTCTCCTCAAGTGTTTGAATCTGCTTGAATCTTACATGTGCAGCTTATTGAATCCTCATAGTTTATAATATATATACAGTGTACTCATTCCACCTGCATTTTGGCATAGTCTATTGAATGCCCTTGTAAAGGAGCTAGTTTAATTTCCTAAAAGCCACATGCACAAAACCTTTATAATTTTAATATCATCTTTTTTTTTGTCTCTTAAAAAGGTGGTGATTCCTTACTGGCTTCAGTTGCAGGGGTGCTGGTCACCCTTCAGTACGTTGCCTGTACTTGAAATTTCAAAATGAATTTCAGCAGTTAATTGAATTTTTCAGAAGTGGACCTGAAAGTCCAACCAAATTCTGTTATTGAATTTATAGCTAGAAGCACTGAGTACTGTTCAGGACTCTAGCCCCTTCTCTTCCTACCCAGAGTGCTAAGGCAACTCTGGCTGTAATCAGCTGACTGGTATTAATGCAGCTGGGTATTCCCAGTGTGTGGTTCAGCAAATCACAGGTAAACTTCCTGAATAACAGGATGGTCGTCCATTGGGTTTTAATGGAATGCTGATTGTGCAAACATGCTATGTAAACCCACTAGATCATTGAGCTGTCTGTATGTTTAAAATAATGATTAATGGGCCTGAGTTACTGCAGTTTATAAACCGGAGAAATTACTGGGTTGAAAAGTTGACCTGTGACATTGAACAAAAAAATTCATTGTCACAATGATTTCAGTCAAGTGTATAAAGGTGCAAATTGTTTATTCTTTATTCATGCACTTTGGAAGAATAGATCTTTTTCCAAATGTCTTGGGTCCGAGGGATCTTTACAAAAAGTAAATTCTGGTGATTGCAGATCTGTCAATGGTGATAGAGCTGTTTGAGTTGATAAATAAAGAGGACGCACAATGCTTGTGTACTGGCTTGTCTGATTATCGCTTTTGCATTGATATCAATGCACCCAGTAAATCTGATTTAAAGGCTTTTAGTTGCTCTAGGTAGTCTCATCTTTTTCCTAGGCTAAGCTTTTCTGAAATGTTCTGCCAGTTAAGAAGCCGACATGTCCATTCTGGTGAGCCTCGTGCCTCGTTGTGTACACTCAGACCCCGCCTAACACCACCCCACATAGAGCTGATTCATTACAACAAGGTATTTCAATTCTTTATTGAAATATTTTTAAATGACAAAAATTCAATCTAAACAACACATCTGAAGAGCAGCCACCATTACAGTAAACATTCAATCAGCTTATGAGAGTGCCAGAGTGAATCGGAAGAAGAAATAATCGGGCAGATTATTATTTAGATGGGGAGAAAGTTCAAAAATCAGAATTGCAAAGAGACTTGGGGATCCTCGTGTGGGATACCCTAAAGGTTAGCCACCAGGTTGGATCGGCAGTTAGAAAAGCGAATGCTATGTTGGCATTCATTTCAAGAGGAATAGTTTATAAGAGTAAGGTGGTGTTAATGAGGCTCTATGGGGCACTGGTGAGACCCCATTTGGAATACTGTGTGCAGTTTTAGGCCCCCTATCTTAGAAAGGATGTGCTGATGTTGGAGAGAAGTACAGAGAAGATTCACAAGGATGATTCGTGGAATGCAGGGACTACCATATGAGGAGCGTTTATCGGCTCTTGGATTGTATTCATTAGAGTATAGAAGAATGAGAGGGGTTCTCATAGAAACATTTCGAATGTTGAAAGGGTTGGATAGAGTAGATGTGGAAAGGCTGTTTCTCTTGGTGGGTGAGTCCAGGACAAGAGGTCACTGTCTTAGAATTAGAGGGTACCCATTTAAAACAGAAATGAGGAGAAAGTTTTTTAGCCAGAGGGTCATGGATTTATGGAATTCGTTGCCACATACAGCTGTGGAGGCCCAATCATTGAAGGTTTTTAAGGAGGAGATTGACAGGTGTATGTGTATCTGAGGAAACTTTTGTTATCCTCTTTAATGTTATTGGCTAGCTTACTTTAGTATTCCATCTTTACACTTTGCATGACTTCTTTAGTTGCCTTCTGTTGGTTTTTAAAAGCTTCCCAATCTTCTAACTTCCCACTAATCTTTGCTCTACTACATGCCCTCTCCTTGTCATGTATGTTGGCTTTGACTTCTCTTTTAAGCCATGGTTGTGTCATCTTTCCTTTGGAATACTTCTTCCTGTTTGGGATGTATATATCCTGAGCCTTTGGAATTGCTTCCAGAAAATCCAGTCATTTTTGCTCTGCTGTCATTCCTGCCAGTGTTCTTTACCAATCAATTCTGGCCAACTCCTCTCATGTGCCTCTCTAATTCCCTTTACTCCACTTTAATATAATACATCTGACCTTAGCTTCTCTTTCTCAAATTTCAGGGTGAAATCACTACTCCAAAGGGTTCTTTCACCTTAAGCTGTCTTAATCAATTCTGGTTCATTGCACAACACGCAATCCAGAATAGCTGATCCTCTAGTGGGCTCAACCATGAGCTGCTCTAAAAAGCCATTTCATAGGCACTCTAGAGTTTCCACCTCCCGTAATCCAGCACCAACCTGATTTTCCCAATCCACCAGCTTATTGAAATCCCACATGACTATTGTAACATTGCCCTTGTGGCATGCATTTTCTAGTTTCCATTGTAATTTGTATGCCATATCATTACCACTGTTTCAGGGTCTGTATACAACTCCCATCAGCATCTTTTTAACCTTGCAGTTCCTTAGCTCTACCCACAAAGATTCAACATGTTCCGATCCTATTTCTAGGATAGAAATCTTTCTAATGATTTAATGTCAGTTTTTATCAATAGGGTAGTGCCATCTCCTGTGTATTCCTGCCTTCCTTTCGATACAATGTGTATTCTATGTGCTCCCAGCTATAATCTTTCAGACACAATTCAGAGATGCCTACAACATCATACCTGTCAATCTGCAACTGTGCTGCAAGTTGATCTACCTCATTCTGTATACTGCGCACATCCAGATACAACACCTTTAGTCCTGTACTCACCCTTTTCAATTTTGTCGCACCATGCTCAACCTTTTCATCCCTGACTTTGCGGTCTTACAGACATCTCCCTCCACAACCTCTTCACTAACTGTTCTGGCATTCTGGTTCCCATCCCCCTGCACCTCCAGTTTAAACCCAGCCATGCAGCATTAACAAACCTTCCAGCTAGGATATTAGTCTCTCTCCTACTCAGATGCAAACATTCCCTTCTGTACAGGTCCCACCTTTCCTGGAAGAGAAACTAATGATCTAAAAATCTTATATGCCCTCCCTCCTACACCAACTCCTTAGCCATGTATTAAACTGTGTAATCTTCCTAGTTCTAGCCTTACTAGCACATGACATGGGTAGCAATCCTGACATCACAACCCTGGAGATCCTGCCCTTTAACTTACCACCTAAGTCCCTGAACTCCCTATGCAGAACCTCATCACTCATCCTACCCTCGTCATTGGTGTGGTAAACTATGTATACCTGTCTGGACACGCCCCTCTGCTGACTGCTCCTGTGGCTCCTCCCACAGACCCCTGTATGAAGGCGATTGGGGCACTGCTTCTCCCTCAGTCTCCGAGATGTCATGCTCCCTTTTTGCTGTTAATAAAATTGATGCACCATCAATTACTCTCGGAGACTGAAAGTGAACGATAGGCGTTTATTAACAGCAAAAGGTTCCTTAACCCCTTTCCCCTTCTTGCCTGTCACCCAGTTTCCTGTGTCCTGTACCTTGGATGTAACTACTTCTCGAAATGTCCCCTCATCACTCCTTCAGCCTCCCAAGTGATCTGGAGTTCATCCAGTTCCAGTTTCAACTCCTTAATGCAGTTTGTTAGAAGCTGCAACTGGCTTTCTGAGGCTTTGGGTATCTTGAGATCTTGATAGTTTGGAGGGACTCGGTTGAACCCGCTCCTCCACCTTTGAGAGTGTCATTTTAACTTGGGGTTCTTCATAATTATGTTGATTAAAGGCATCTGTGTTCAATTTTATACCATTGACAGTCACACAGTCCAGGTAAGAGGGCAGCTGGATCTGTAAGATTTCCTGGGTGGTTTAAGGTTCCTCAGAGTACAGCAGGAAAGACTTCTGTACACAATCCAGGACCAGGTTGTTAGTTGCTTTTAACAGAATGTCTTGAACACAGTGGCGATAGGCTGGTACCAGGTTGGGAAAGATTGATGCGTGTGCAGTTAATAGACAGGCTGCAGTACTGTAGGGTGTTGGCAATGACCAACTCGGCTTCACTGAGATTACAATCCCTTAACTAGAAAGTCCTGGTTTCACAATCAATTTATTATTAACTGCAAAACAAATAACATTACTGCATGGGAGTCAACTTATCTTTGAGCTGCTTTAAGCAGTTACGTAACGTAACGTCTGCTGCCCTGTAAACACTTACCATTACTTTAGGTTCACAATATGAAAGTTCTGTTTGAATTTATTTCTTCATCAATCATAAGGAGGTCAATATCTTCCCACTTGAATTCACTAATGAAGGATTATTCTCTATCACATTGAGTCCCTATAATAAATGGTGTAGTGAATAAACAAGAATTTTTGGTGAGGTAATGTCACATCAGTTTTCTATTTTGTTTCAAACTGATTGTGAAAAGGAACCAGGTCTTGGCTTTTCTGCACTTAGCATTGGAGAGAGTTTGATTACAGCCAATTAAATGTTACAGGCTGGTGAAATTCACTTGAACAATATTCTCTGCAGTGGCAGCACTGAGGTGGTACTTGCTGGTACTATAGCACCAGCAGAAATTACAATAGCACCACCACAGCACCGCCAAGAAATTAACTGAAATTTGACATACAAGTTGCAGCTGCTTTCTCTGTATAGTTTTGAATATAGCTTGTTTCTCCAGTTGATCTGGTGAAACAGCGCCCCCAATTACCATAGCACCCACGCAGCAATAAAGTTATAAACTCTGTGCTAGTCTAAGGTCAGATCCACTCTACACTTCTGCTTATTCTTTCGTTGTCAATGTCTCGCCATTGCTGTCCTCACTCAGATCAGTTAAGCTGATCTAAGATCACTTAAGGTGGTGATGTCACTCACTCTCACTCACGTGAGAGATTGATAGTATACATACATTGTGCAGGATCCAGGCACAGATCCATGGTCTCGTGAGACTAACAGATGCCACACACACACATTGTGCTTTTACAAGCTAGCATGGGCCTGGCACGTGCATTATTTTGGCCGGTGTGAAAAATGGATCGAATTTTAGTGAGAAAACAAGCTCATCCAGAGGAATCAGTGATGTCTCAGCCTGAGCCTGTCTTAATTGAAAGTGACATGCAGAAAGAAGTAAGTGAGGATGAGGACGACAGCAGTTCATCGAAGGAGGGCGAAGTAGAGGAACAAGAAATGAAGCGGGATTTGGAAGAGCATGTAGATGAAGCTGCTCTTAGTGCTAGTGGGAATACTGTTAGCGATGTTACAGCAGCCTGAGGACGGACCCAGTCGACCAGCATTGAAAAAGTACCCTTCGCAACAGTTTGGCAATCAGCAAAGGAGTTTTATTCGTGGCTGGTTTGACCTGTACTCCTGGCTGGAATATCCAATCACGAAAGCCACTATGTTCTGCTTCGCATGCAGACATATCCTGTGTGGAGGACACGGGTTCCATTCTGAGTCTACCTTCACTGTCACCGGTTACCACAACTGGCGGAAAGCTACAACAGCTTTCAATACCCACCATGTAAGTACAGCTCATAAGTTTGCTATGGAGGCATGGGCCGAATTCAGACTGAGAAAACAAGATGGTTCAAGATTGGGAAATACGCTTGATAAAGGACATGCAAAGATTGTCCAAGAAAATCATTACTATATGATTTTTTTTTAAATTTGGGCCTAGACTAATGCTGTTTATATTCTTATTTTATGGTGGACACCCCATAGTCCTTATGTTTCCAAAAATATTACATTTACTGCTATTAAGCCTACTGGTTTTGCTTAGACTTCCAAGCAGTGATTCTGTTGATTTTTGTTTTAAATTCTTCAATTATGTGAAGAACAAAAGGATGACAGGAGTTGAAGGTAGGACCGATTAGAGATAAAAGTGGGAAGATGTGCCTGGAGGCTGTGGAAGTGAGCGAGGTCCTCAATGAATACTTCTCTTTGGTATTCACCAATGAGAGGGAACGATGACAGTGAGGACAATATGAGTGAGGTTGAAGTTCTGGAGCATGTTGATATTAAGGGAGAGGAGGTGTTGGACTTGTGAAAATACATTAGGATGGATGTCCCCGGGGCCTGATGGAATATTCCCCAGGCTGCTCCATGAGGCGAGGGAAGAGATTGCTGAGCCTCTGGGTAGGATCTTTATGTCCTCGTTGTCCACAGGAATGGTACCGGAGGATTGGACGGAGGCGAATGTTGTCCCCTTGTTCAAAAAAGGTAGTAGGAATAGTCCGGGTAATTATAGACCAGTGAGCCTTACGTCTGTGGTGGGAAAGCTGTTGGAAAAGATTCTTAGAGGTAGGATCTATGGGCATTTAGAGAATCATGGTCTGATCAGGGACAGTCAGCATGGCTTTGTGAAGGGCAGATCGTGTCTAACAAGCCTGATAGAGTTCTTTGAGGAGGTGACCAGGCATATAGATGAAGGTAATGCAGTGGATGTGATCTACATGGATTTTAGTAAGACATTTGACAAGGTTCCACACGGTAGGCTTATTCAGAAAGTCAGAAGGCATGGGATCCAGGGAAGTTTGGCCAGGTGGATTCAGAATTGGCTTGCCTGCAGAAGGCAGAGGGTCATGGTGGAGGGAGTACATTCAGATTGGAGGGTTGTGACTAGTGGTGTCCCACAAGGATCTGTTCTGGGACCTCTACTTTTTGTGATTTTTATTAATGACCTGGATGTGGGGGTAGAAGGGTGGGTTGGCAAGTTTGCAGACGACACAAAGGTTGATGGTGTTGTGGATAGTGTAGAGGATTGTTGAAGATTGCAGAGAGACATTGATAGGATGCAGAAGTGGGCTGAGAAGTGGCAGATGGAGTTCAACCTGGAGAAGTGTGAAGTGGTACACTTTGGAAGGACAAACTCCAAGGCAGAGTACAAAGTAAATGGCAGGATACTTGGTAGTGTGGAGGAGTAGAGGGATCTGGGGGTACATGTCCACAGATCCCTGAAAGTTGCCTCACAGGTAGATAGGGTAGTTAAGAAAGCTTATAGAAACATAGAAAATAGGTGCAGGAGTAGGCCTTTCGGCCCTTCGGGCCTGCACCACCATTCAGTATGATCATGGCTGATCATCCAACTCAGAACCCTGTACCTGCTTTCTCTCCATACCCCCTGATCCCTTTAGCCACAAGAGCCATATCTAACTCCCTCTTAAATATAGCCAATGAACTGGCCTCAACTGTTTCCTGTGACAGAGAATTCCACAGATTCACCACTCTGTGTGAAGAAGTTTTTCCTCATCTCGGTCCTAAAAGGCTTCCCCTTTATCCTTAAACTGTGACCTCTCGTTCTGGACTCCCCCAACATCGGAAACAACCTTCCTGCATCTAGCCTGTTCAATCCCTTTAGAATTTTATACGTTTCAATAAGATCCCCCCCTCAATCTTCTAAATTCCAGCGAGTATAAGCCTAGTCGATCCAGTCTTTCTTCATATGAAAGCCTTGCCATCCCAGGAATCAATTTGCTGAACCTTCTTTGTACTCCCTCGATGGCAAGAATGTCTTTCCTCCGATTAGGGGACCAAAACTACACACAGTACTCCAGCTGTGGTCTCACCAAGGCCTTGTACAACTGCAGTAGAACCTCCCTACTCCTGTAATCGAATCCTCTTGCTATGAATGCCAACATACCATTTGCCTTTTTCACTGCATGCCCACTTTCAATGACTGGTGTACAATGACACCCACGTTTTGTTGCACCTCCCCTTTTCCTAATCGGCCACCATTCAGATAATAATCTGTTTTCCTGTTCTTGCAACCAAAGTGGATAACCTCACATTTATCCACATTAAATTGCATCTGCCATGAATTTGCCCACTCATCTAACCTGTCCAAGTCACCCTGCATCCTCTTAGCATCCTCCTCACAGCTAACACCGCCTCCCAGCTTCGTGTCATCTGCAAAGTTGGAGATGCTGCATTTAATTCCCTTGTCTAAATCATTAATATATATTGTAAACAACTGAGGTCCCAGCACTGAGCCTTGCGGTACCCCACTAGTCTCCACCTGCCAATCTGAAAAGGTCCCGTTTATTCCCACTCTTTGCTTCCTATCTGCCAACCAATTCTCTATCCACATCAATACCATACCCCCAATACCATGTGGTGTTTGCTTTCATAAGTCGAGGGATAGAGTTTAAGAGACGCGATGTAATGATGCAGCTCTATAAAACTCTGGTTGGGCCACACTTGAAGTACTGTGTCCGGTTCTGGTCGCCTCACTATAGGAAGGATGTGGAAGCATTAGAAAGGGTACAGAGGAGATTTACCAGGATGCTGCCTGGTTTAGAGAGTATGGATTATGATCAGAGATTAAGGGAGCTAGGGCTTTACTCTTTGGAGAGGAGAATGAGAGGAGACATGATAGAGGTGTACAAGATATTAAGAGGAATAGATAGTGGACAGCCAACACCTCTTCCCCAGGGCACCACTGCTCAGTACAAGAGGAAACGGCTTTAAGGTAAGGGGAGGGAAATTCAAGGGGGATATTAGAGGAAGGTTTTTCACTCAGAGAGTGGTTGGTGCGTGGAATGCACTGCCTGTGTCAGTGGTGGAGGCAGATACACTAGTGATGTTTAAGAGACTACTAGACAGGTATATAGAGGAATTTAAGGTGGGAGGCTTATATGGGAGGCAGGGTTTGAGGGTCGGCACAACATTGTGGGCCGAAGGGCTTGTAATGTGCTGTACTGTTCTATGTTCTAAATTTAGTAGCTGAATTAATTGAGGTATTGCATGGTCAGCACGATTTGTCCAACTCCTGGTAAAGCCTTGCATCTGTTGTTTGCCTTATTTGACTTTAATAATAGTGTATCTTTTGGCATTGTCTGTCTATGTAATACAAATAGTGGACATTGTGGGATAGTGTGTTTTTCAGTTGAAAAGCACGCATTTGACGCTGATTCCAGGATTCGTACGTGATCCATGTTGTGCGCTGTGGGTCGGATGCTCTGTCGGTTTGTTTCTTTATGCTCTGTGTAGCCCAGGTTGTCTCCGATGCTGTTGACACTGTCACAGTTCACTTCTATATTAGATCTATCAATTGCTGTTGCTTGTGAATCAACAGAGGCATTTATAGTAGGCACATAATGCTTGAAACTGACTTTTGAACTCCACGCGTCTGGCCTTGCGAATACATATTACCATACAGTACATCCCTCAGCACCATCACTGAATAATTCAGCCCCACTGTAGCACCAGCAAGGAAAAGTCTGGCGCCGCCAGTGATTCTCTGCCTTTCAGGGGCAGTCATTTAGATGGTAATGTGAATGAGTTGAGCAGAGCTGGTGAAACTGTTGCTTCACAGTGCCAATGAGTGTTTAAATCCTGAACTCCAGTGCTGTCTGTGTGGATGGAGTTTGTATCTTCTCCCTGTGACCTCCCACAACCCAAAATGTGTGGGTTGGTAGGTTCATTGGAGCTATAATTGCTCCTTGCTATCCAGGTGAATGGTGGAATGTGTAGGGAGTTGATGGAAATGTGGGTGGAATAATAATGGGATTAGTATAGAATTTGTGTGATCAGTGCTGTCCCAGTGGCTACAAGAGTGTTTCCAGAAATGAAAGAATGATTCTTAATTTTGTCTTGAATGTTGTAAGATTTTGCCTTTTTATTTAAAGTTTTTCCATCACTGGGTAAAATTTCTGCCCTTTCAGTTTCCTGCAAAACACATTCCAATTGCCTTATGATCACCTATTAGAGGACCTGAACTAAACCAAGTGAAATACAAATATGTTTACAATGAGTTGAGTTGCATTCAGTAGATCCCCTTATTGCAGGATACTGTGGAAATCTTTGGGCTTGGTTTGAATATAATTTAGATCTCTAAAATATGGTTCAATAAAAATACAGTAAAAGATTGATACCTAAGGATGTACTTATTCCCTGAATGTGAAGTTGGATGGTCAGAAGCCAATTATTTTCTGATTTATTGTTATGAAGCTAGTTTCACTTGTGCATTAATATATTGAATGACACACGTTTGCTTTGTTCTATTTCAATGGTTTAGTGAAGTGCATTTAGAAACATAAAACATAGAAAACCTACAGCACAATACAGGCCCTTTGGCCCACAAAGCTGTGCCAAACATATCCTTACCTGAGAAATTTCCTAGGGTTACAAATAGACCTCTATTTTTCTGAGCTCTATATACCTGTCCAGGAGTCTCTTAAAAGTTCTGTTGTATCTGCCTTCACCACTATCAACGGCAGCCTGTTCCACTGTTACAAACCCTGTAACTGGGTCACTTACCAGCAAAAAGGGAGAGGTCCATTGCAGTCTGATGATACTATTTTTAACAGTATTTATTGGTGAAAATACACAAAAATAATATCAATGCAAATATACAGATAATATATGTCATCAATACTAAATCTAAAAGTGCGGGTATTATAATAATCAATAAGAAATAAGCTCTATCGTTGTCTAGGGGATAATGTATTGTCCGATGGAAATATAAAAGTCACTCAGTTCATGCAGGCTGCAGCCTTTGTTGGAGAGAGAGAGATTTTTACAAACTTGCCGGCTTTCCTTTTTTATGATTTCGATCTGTCAGAAGTCCCGTTGGTGTGGCTGTTCACTTGTGGCCTCTCCTTTAGCTAAGCCGTTCTTCCGTGATGAGCCCACTACCCTGGCAAGGGAGGACGCACACAGGCCCTCACCGGCGTTCGCTATAAAACGCTGTCACTGGCTTTCCAGCGTTTCTCCTGGTGCGTCTAAAGGGGTTGTTCCCCAGACCCTCTTTTATCCTTACTCACGGGGTCTCAGATGTCAATCAGGTTGGGATGATGCAATCCCTCAACCAGCCCACTCTGGTCGTCCCCTGAGGGCTTCAATGAATAGTACAGTACTCAATACACAATTCCGTCTCCAAGAGACAATAGCCGTTATCAGGGGTTTTTGTTTCGTTGAGGCCAGGACACATTCCAGACCTTGAGGATTCTGCGTGTCTCTCTCTCTCATTTCCTGGGTCCCAGACCCGAATTAATAGCGATTTTGCGATTCTCAAAAAGGAGGGGGCGACTTTGTACCCTTCGGCCCCTCAGAGTTGTGGCACATTCGTAACACCCCCTTCCTTCAAAGATTTTTACCATTGGTAAAAATGAATTAATACAGAGTCTTACAGGATTTTTCAGAATCTAACACAATACAAAAGAGTTTTTTCACTACAGAGTAATACAGTTATACATTCAATTCAGCATCTAAACAGTTAACGATTACATTGTCACTTCCTTTAATATCTTAACATCTTGTACCTTAATAAAATTCTTGTAGCATCAGACTCCAATTTAATAACTACCTATTTTTATTCCTTTTCTTCAGCAAACAAAAACTAAAGAGTTGTGATCTTAGCTTACGTGTATACTACAAAAGTTCATGCAAATACTACTCTTTATGTTACTTTCAAACTTAACAGTCAATCTTCCATGGGGGTTGTCTTTATTATTCACATGCTTTGTCGAAATCCCTTAAAACCGGATCCTGTTATTTAAAATGGCATCCCGTCAACCCTCGCCCCTTTTCCAGTTAACTCTCACGTGGTTAACTTGTATACTAGTGTGGAATAAGCTTTTGCATGCTCCTTTCATAGGAGTTATTTTATCAACAATGTGTTCCAAACTTAGACCATTTTCTGAATTTCCACACAATTCTTTAATTTTAAGCAAGTTGCTAGTTTTCTCTTCAGGACCCTTCATGCTATTAGTTTTCAGTTTAAACTCTTGGTCCAAACAGCATTTCAAATTCTGCCTCTTCACAGCACTCTCTTGAATAACAATAGCGTGTGGGGCACCTTTACATTCTAAATCAAACTGTAATTGATTCGCAGGTACCGTGTTACCAAGCCACTGTCTCTGCAGCCTGGTTGCTGCTTCTGACATCAATCCAGACTTTAAATTTTCTTCATTCAATTTAGGAACTACACTTTTCCCTTTTCCTTCAATAATAATATTCACTTCACCACCTTTTATCTCCTCACTAACTTTTAACAGACCTTCTAACACAAACAACTGGCAATTCTCACTTCCCACTATTACCAAGGTTAACTCTTTCTTCACTGAACCAAGTCCATCTGACCCACAAGGACTGCATTCCTTTTCAACTAAATCAGATACCTCAGACTTTTCCTGAGTTTCATTACTAGGTTCAGTACCACGTGCATCCACATCTTGAACACACTCAAACGGGACATCTGCCTCTTCCAGGCTTTCAATACCCGTACCCTTTTCAAATTCTAAATTCCCCTGATCCTCCCAGTTACTCTCTGGGCAACTCCCTTCCGGAGTAAACTCAACCCCACGGGCTGAGACCACCTCATCTGCCAACCCAGCAGACTTCTTCAAGGTAATGGCATCCTTTTCATCTAGGACTGCCCTCATTTCATTATCTGGAACACCTTTAGAATTTTCAACTTCTTCAAACAGTTCTGCCAAACCAGACAGATCATCCATGTCCAACCCTGGACCTTTTAACAGCCTTATCTGTTTCTCGTCTTTACTTCGTGCCTCTATAAATTTCCTCCTGGCTAAGGGCAGGTCTACCTCCTCTCCCTTACTCTCTTTCACTTTCCTATTCTCCGTTTTTCCACCCTCTAACTCCTCTTGGTACAGGGTCGGTAAAAACGTCTCAGCCAAATCGATACTGGCCGGATTTAAACTGGTCTCGTCCTCAGCTGCCTTTCTCGACATGCTGCGAGTGATCGCGCATGCGGGATAGATCTTGGAATCTAGGGGCGGGACCTCAACACTTACAGGCTGGCTCATCAGCTCCATGGCCGACCAAACGTCACCCCCAGCTAAATTGTTACCCAGAAGGATGTCTACGTCAGTTCTCTGGAATTCTGATCGCACCCCTATTTCAACTGGTCCAGATACCAGCTCACAATTTATAATGATCCTATGCAAAGGCACCGCTTCTGTCCCTTTTCCTATGCCTCTCAAAGCCACCTCTCCAGTCTTGCGACCAAAATCCAGTACCTTACTGCTAATCAATGACAGCTTCACTCCCGTGTCTCTCCAGATCCGCATTGGAACTGGTGTGTCTCCCTCTCTCACAGACACAGTTCCTTCTGAAATACATTTCTCAGACCCTTCTCGTACTCTGTCTACCTGGGGCTCTCTCGTTGATTTACTGATCACCACGGCACATCCTATAGGGACTGCTGCTTTCCATTTTCCTGTCTCCTTCCTCGGAGCAAGGCACTTAGATACAATATGACCCAACTTTCCACAATTAAAACAGGTCAAGCCAGGACCTCTCCTGCCGTCTTGCCTTTCCTCCTTAATTTTACCACTAGCTCCCGGCTGAATCTCTGCCTCAGCCGGCAGGCTTTCTCTACTGTTCCCACAGTCTCTCTGGTAACTTTTATTCAAGGAAAACTTTGTCTTGTGGGTTAGGGCATATTCATCTGCGAACCTAGCAAATTCGGAGATGGACTTATTTGGCCTCTCATTCAAATACATCCGGATATCATCCGAAACACAACCTTTAAATTCCTCAATCAGAATTAACTCCCTGAGACGCCAAAAATCTTCTTCCACTATTTCTGCTGCACACCAACGATCCAAGAGCACACCCTTCTCATAGGCAAACTCGGTATATGTCTGATTCCACCCTTTCTTTAAATTTCGGAACTTTTGTCTATAGGCCTCAGGTACCAATTCGTAGGTCCGAAGAATGGCCTCCTTTACTTTCTCATAATTCTCCGACTCTTCCTCCTCCATGGACAACGCCGCATATGCCCGTTGTGCCTTCCCTTTTAACACACTTTGTAACAACGCCACCCATTGCTCTTTGAGCCACTTCTGACTCACTGCCATCTTTTCAAAATGCAAGAAATAACTATCAACATCCGTCTCCTCGAACGGAGGTACTAACCTAAACTCTCGACTAACATTAAACCGCTCCTCTCGGTCTGACCCTTGAGCTCTTCGCTCTTGCCTTAACTTCTCCATGTCCAAGTCATGTTGCCTCTGTTTCTCTTTCTCCTCATACTCTCTCTCCTTCTCGGCTGTCTCCCTCTCCTTCTCGGCTCTTTCTTTTTCCTTTTCGGCCCTTTCCTTCTCTTTTTCAGCTGCTTCCAGCTGTTTTAACTGAATTTCATGCTCCCTTTGTTTCTCAGCTCTTTCCTGCTCTTTTTCCTTTTCGGCTGCTTCCAGCTGTTTCAACTTAATTTCATGTTCCAACCTTAATTTCTCCAACTCTAACTGAGCCGTCCCACTAGCTGGTACCCTTTCAGGGATATTTTCCAATACCTCAGCTGGAAACACATTCTTCACAATATAATACTGAGTTATGGCCCTCCTCACCTCCCGCTTTTTCATCGACAACCTCACCTCTGTGAGGTTTAGTCCTTTCGCAATATTTATCAAGTCCGACTTAGTGGCAGCCTCTAGCGCCTCCAGAGTCGGGTTTTCTATAAATTCATCCACGTCCATCTTTGCTGGTTTCCCATCTAGTTACCCGCGCAACCAGATCCAAGTTTGGACTTAAAAACCCGATTCACTGGCCCTCCAATTTGGTATCAAATCCCGGACGAGTCCCCACTTTGTTACGAACCCTGTAATTGGGTCATTTACCAGCAAAAAGGGAGAGGTCCGTTGTAGTCTGATGATACTATTTTTAACAGTATTGGTGAAAATACACAAAAATAATATCAATGCAAATATACAGATAATATACATCGTCAATACTAAATCTAAAAGTGCGGGTATAATAATAATCAATAAGAAATAAGCTCTATCTTTGTCTAGGGGATAATGTATTGTCTGATGGAACTATAAAAGTCACTCAGTTCATGCAGGCTGCAGCCTTTGTTGGAGAGAGAGAGAGATTTTTAGAAACTTGCCGGCTTTCCTTTTTATGATTTCGATCCGTCGGAGTCTCGTTGGTGTGGCCGTTCACTTGTGGCCTCTCCTTTAGCTAAGCCGTTCTTCCGTGATGAGCCCGCTACCCTGGCAAGGGAGGACGCACACGGGCCCTCACCGGCGTTAGCTATAAAACGCTGTCACTGGCTTTCCAGCGTTTCTCCTGGTGCGTCTAAAGGGGTTGTTCCCCAGACCCTCTTTTATCCTTACTCACGGGGTCTCAGATGTCAATCAGGTTAGGATGATGCAATCCCTCAACCAGCCCACTCTGGTCGTCCCCTGAGGGCTTCAATGAATAGTACAGTACTCAATACACAATTCTGTCTCTAAAAGATAATAGCCATTATCAGGGGTTTTTGTTTCACTGAGGCCAGGCCACATTCCAAACCTTGAGGATTCTGAGTGTCTCTCTCTCATTTCCTGGGTCCCAGACCCGAATTAATAGCGATCTTGCGATTCTCAAAAAGGAGGGGGCGACTTTGTACCCTTCGGCCCCTCAGAGTTGTGGCACATTCGTAACACCACACACTCAACACTGCATAAAAAAAACTTAACCCTGATATTTCTGTGAAGCTTATTTTAAGAACAAGTCTTGCAAAGTTTGTTAGATGAAACCAGCCACTTGAAGTTCCTCATGAAAATTACACTCCTATAATCTATCATGCTCTCTTCAGAGAACCCTTGACCTGATTCTTCACCCAGAATATTTTTACTGTTCTGTGCTATTTTCTCCCATAAAGTACTTCTCCCCAGTTTACAAATTTTGTTTTTAATATTGTTCATTTAATCTATTCAGAAATGGCAATAAATATGCTACTGATTACCGCATACTGGTGTTGTATTTGGATATACAGTGGATTCTGATTCATTGGGACACATCCAGATCAGTACATTTTGGCCCAATTAAGCAGCTGCCCCAATTAGCCGAAGTTTCATGAAAGTAGTTAAAAAGGTATATATAAAAGACAAACTACCATTTAACTGAGTAAGAACTTGTGTATTTAAATGAAATTAACTGTACCAATACTACAGGTGGCTGTCTGTCATATCCGACAATGACAGAAAACCTGTGTGGGAGAGATTTTAAAGTGATGAACCAGTTGCACTTTTGACTTTGGAAGTCTGGGTCCAGTGCTACAAATAGTCGTCACAACTGGGACCTTCTTTGGTTGCAGTGGATGACCATGACTTCAATGCCTGGTCATGCTCTTCGCTCTTCACGGAGCCTTGCAGAGCTGCCTTTCTGGCCACTGGGCCTCAACGTAGATCTCATGTGTCCAGTCTTTGCATGCTAGGACAGGTATGAGACCTGCTGGGTGCCTTCACCTGCTCAAACAGTGTACCAGGGTGTGGCTGCAGACAACTACTTGGAGCTACAAGTGAGAGCTGAGTGCCTGGTGGGGACCAAAGGTGACATTTAAGATAATTGTTGATACCTTCAAATTCTTCGTAGTTCCTAACTTGATGAAGTAGTGAAATTGTTTCATTTTCATACATGGCAGTTTCTGGCATCTTCAAATCTGAATGCTTGAAACCAAACTGAGCAAAACAGTTCTAAATAGTCCTGATGCTAATTTCTCACCAACTAACAATGACAAAAAACACTTTTCTGAACACAAATACAGGCAACTAACGCTATTTAAATACTGTTTACTCTAAGCTTTTTCTCCTTGGAGCAACGGAGGATGAGAGGTGACCTGATAGAGGGGTACAAGATGATGAGAGGCATTGATCATGTTGATAGTCAGAGGCTTTTTCCCAGGGCTGAAATGGTTGCCAAAAGAGGACACAGGTTTCAGGTGCTGGGGAGTAGGTACAGGGGAGATGTCAGGGGTAAGTTTTTTACTCAGAGAGTGGTGAGTGCATGGAATGGGTTGCCGGCAATGGTGGTGGAGGTGGATACAATAGGGTTTTTTAAGAGACTTTTGGATAGGTACGTGGAGCTTAGAAAAATAGAGGGCAATGGGGAAGTCTAGTAATTTCTAAGGTAGGGACATGTTCGGCACAACTTTGTGGGCCGAAGGGCCTGTATTGTGCTGTAGGTTTTCTATGTTTCTAACCGTGGTGTACAAAGAATGTTGTAAATCTAGTCAAGAAGAAAAGAAGAGCTTATGAAAGGTTCAAAACACTAGATAATGATAGAGATCCAGAAGATCATAAGGTTAGCACGAAGGAGCTTAAGAATGAAATTAGGAGAGCCAGAAGGGGCCATGAGAAGGCCTTGGTGAGCAGGATTAAGGAAAACCCCAAGTCATTCTACAAGTATGTGAAGAGCAAGAGGATAAGACATAAGAGAATAGGACCGATCAAGTGTGACAGTGAAAAAGTGTGTATGGAACCGGAGGAGATAGCAGAACTACTTAATGAATACTTTGCTTCAGTATTCACTACAGAAAAGGATCTTGGTGATTGTAGGGATGACTTACAGTGGACTGAAAAGCTTGAGCATGTAGATATTAAGGAAGAGGATGTAATGGAGCTTTTGGAAAGCATCAAGTTGGATAAGTCTCCGGGACCAGATGAGATGTATCCCAGGCTAGTGTGGGAGTCAAGGGTGGAGATTGTAGAGCCTCGGGAAATGATCTTTGCATCATCAATGGGGACGGGAGCAGTTCCAGAGGATTGGAGGGTTGCAGATGTTGTTCCCTTATTCAAGAAAGGGAGGAGAGATAGCCCAGGAAATTAAAGATCAGTGAGTCTGACTTCAGTGGTTGGTATGTTGATGGAGAAGATCCTGAGAGGCAGGATTTATGAACATTTGGAGAAGCATAATATGATTAGGAATAGTCAGCATGGCTTTGTCAAAGGCAGGTTATGCCTTATGAACCTGCTTGAATTTTTTGAGGATGTGACTAAACTCATTGATGAAGGTAGAGCAGCCGATGTAGTGTATATGGATTTCAGCAAGGCATTTAATAAGGTACCCCATGCAAGGCTTATTGAGAAAGTAAGGAGGCATGGGATCCAAGGGGACATTGCTTTGTGGATCCAGAATTGGCTTGCTCACAGAAGGGAGAGTGCTTGTAGGTGGGTCATATTCTACGTGGAGGTCAGTGACCAGTGGAGTGCCTCAGGGGTTTGTTCTGGGAACTCTTCTCTTCGTGATATTTATAAATGACCTGGATGAGCCAGTGGAGGATTTGTTAGTAAATTTGCTGATGACACAAAGGTTAGGTGTGTTGTGGATAGCATGGAGGGCTGTCAGACGTTACAGCAGGACATTGATAGGATGCAAAACTGGGCTGAGAAGTTCAACCCAGATAAGTGTGAGGTGTTCAGTTTGGTAGGTCAAATATGGCAAAATATAGTATTAATGGTCAGACTCTTGGCAGTGTGGAGGATCAGAGGGATCTTGTGGTCCAAGTCCATAGGACACACAAAGCTGCTACACAGGTTGACTCTGTGGTTAAGAAGGCATATGGTGCAATGGCCTTCGTCAACCATGGGATCGAGTTTAAGAGCCGAGAGGCAATGTTACAGCTTTATAGGACCCTGGTTGTACTCCACTTGGAGTACTGTGCTCCGTTCTGGTGACCCCACTGCAGGAAGGATGTGGGATCTATAGAAAGGGTGCAGAGGAAAGTTACAAGGATGTTGCCTTAATTGGGGAGCATGCCTTATGAGAGAATAGGTTGAGTGAACTCGGCCTTTTCTCCTTGGAGCGGCAAAGGATGAGAGGTGACCCGATAAAGGTGTATAAGATGATGAGAGTATTGTCCGTGTGGATAATCAGAGGCCGAAATGGCTAACATGTTTGGACACAGTTTTAAGGTACTGGGAAGTAGGTACAGAGGAGATGTCAGGGGTAAGTTTATTTTACGCAGAGAGTGGTGAGTGCATGGAATGGGCTGCCTCCGACGGTGGTGGAGGTGGATATGATAGGGTCTTTTAAGAGGCTTCTCGATAGGTACATGGAGCTTAGGAAAATAGAGGGCTATGAGTTACCCTAGGTGATTTCTAAAGTAGGTACATGTTTGGCACAGCATTGTGGGCTGAAGGACCTGTATTGTGCTGTAGGTTTTCTGTGTTTCTATATTCTAGTCCTCTCGAAATGAATGTTAAGATTGCATTTGCCTTCCTCACCACAGACTCAACCTGCAAATTAACCTTCATGGAATCCTGTACAATGACCTAAACCCCTTTGCACAACAGATTTTTAAACTTTCTCTCCATTTAAAAAAAAATAGTCTACACTTATTTCCTCTACCAAAGTGCATGACCATACACTTCCTGTCACTGTATTCCACCTGTCATTTCTTTGCCCATTCTATTCTATCCTCCTGTAGTCTCTCTACTTCCTCAAAGCTACCGGCCCCTCCACCTATCTTCATATCGTCTGCAAACTTTGCAACAAAGTCATCAATTCAGTCATCCAAATCATTGACAGAAAACGTAAAAAGAATCTGTCCTAACACAGACCCCTGTGGAAATGTGCTAATCACCAGCAGCCAACCACAAAAGGCTTCCTTTATTTCCACTCTTTGCCTCCAGCCTATCAGCCACTAGTTATCCATGTTCGTCTCATTCCTGTAATACCATGGGCTGCCTTGTGTGTGGCATTTTGTCAAAAGCCTTCTGAAAACCGAGTACAGTACACTATATCAACCAATTCCACTTCATCTATCCTGCTTGTTACTTCTTCGAAGAATTCCAATAGATTTGTCAGGCAAGGTTTTCCTTTGAGGAAACCATGCTGAATATGTCCTATTTTATAATGTGCCTCCAAGTACTCTGAGACCTCATCCTTACCAATTGACTCCAACATCTTCCCAACCACTGAGGTCAGGCTAACTGGCCTATAGTTTCCTTTCTTCTGTTTCTCTCCCTTCTTGAAGAGTAGCGTGATATTTGTAATTTTCCAGTCCTCTGCAACCATTCCAGAATCTAGTGGTCCTTGAAAGGTCATTACTAATGCCTCCACAATCTCTTCAGCCACCTCTTTCAAAACCCTAGGGAGTAGATCATCTGGTACAGGTGACTTATCTACCTTCAGACCTTTCAGTTTCCCAAGAACTTTGTCCCTAGTAGTAGCAACTCCACACCCTTCCAACCCCTGCCACTCTCGAACTTCCACCATACTGCCAGTGTTGTCTATTGTGAAGACTGATGTAAACCTATCGAATGTTGAAAGGACTAGATAGGGTGGATGTGAAGAGGATGTTTTCTCTGGTGGGGGTATGCAGAACTAGAAGGCACAGTCTCAAAATTGAGGGGTGACCTTTTAGAACACAGTTAAGGAGGATTTTTTTTAGCCAAAGGGTAGTGAATCTGTGGAATGCTCTGCCACAGACTGCAGTGGAGGCCAAGTCCATGGGTATATTTAAGGCAGAAGTTGATAGTTTCCTGATCAGTCAGGGCATCAAAGGTCATGGCGAGAAGGCAGGTGTATGGAGTTGAGTGGGATCTGAGATCAGTCATTATGGAATGACAGAGCAGACTCGATGAGCTGAATGGCCTAATTCAGCTCCTTTGTCTTATGGTCTAAAATACTTGTTCAGTTTGTCTGCCATTTCCTTGCACTCTATTATTACAGCTCCAGCATCTACTCAAAACTCTCTTTTACACTTTATGTATCTGAAGAAACTTCTGGTATCCTCTTTAATATTATTGGATAGCTTAGCTTATTGGGGCACGACTGTGCAAGCGTGTGGATGTCAGCCAGGTAGAACAGTGAGAAGAGTTTAAAAGGAGACAGCTTTATAGAGCGGGCATTGTAGTAGAGTGAGGCAGAGTAGGAAGGCTTCGGCGATAAAGGGTCGAGGTGAAGTGCATTACTTGTGTAGAATACAGACAGAAAGTATGTGTGTGAGGCTGGTGTTCTGTGCTCAGTGTCAGATGTGGGAAGTCCTGGAGACTCCTGGCCAGCCACATCTGTGCCAGGTGCGTCGAGCAGCAACTACTTAGGGACCGCGTTAGGGAATGGGAGATGCAGCTCGATGACTTTCGTCTGGTCAGGAAATTATAGACCAATGAGTCTTACTTCAGTGGTTGGTAAGTTGATGGAGAAGATCCTGAGAGGCAGGATTTATGAACATTTGGAGAGGCATAATATGATTAGGAATAGTCAGCATGGCTTTATCAAAGACAGGTCGAGCCTTATGAGCCTGATCAAATTTTTTGTGGATGTGACTAAACATATTGATGAAGGTAGAGCAGTAGATGTAGTGTATATGGATTTCAGCAAGGCATTTGATAAGGTACCCCATCCAAGACATTGAGAAAGTAAGGAGGCATGGGATCCAAGAGGACATTGCTTTGTGGATCCAGAAATGACTTGCCACAGAAGGCAAAGAGTGGTTGTAGATGGGTCATCTTCTGCATGGAGGTCGGTCACCAGTGGTGTGCCTCAGGGATCTGTTCTGGGACCCATACTCTTCGTGATTTTTATAAATGACTTGGATGAGGAAGTGGAGGGATGGGTTAGTAAATTTGCTGATGACACAAAGGTTGGGGGTGTTGTGGATAGTGTGGAGGGCTGTCAGAGGTTACAGTGGGATGGACATTGATAGGATGCAAAACTGGGCTGAGAAGTGGCAGATGGAGTTCAAGTCAAGTCAAGTCACTTTTATTGTCATTTTGACCATAACTGCTGGTACAGTACATAGTAAAAATGAAACAATGTTTTTCAGGACCATGGTGTTTACATGACACAGTACAAAGTGTTTTTACACTGAGTGGTGACTATGTGGAATGGGCTGCCGGTGACAGTAGTGGAGGCTGATACGATAGGGTTTTTTAAGAGATTCCTGGATAGGTACATGGAGCTTAGAAAAATAAAGGGCTGTGGGTAACCCTGGGTAATTTCTAAGGTAAGGACATGTTCGGCACAGTTTTGTGTGCCGAAGGGCCCGTATTGTGCTTTAGGTTTTCTGTTTCTACCTTCATATCCATCTTTTCCTTCTTTATGACTCTTTTAGTTGCCTTCTGTTGGTTTTTAAAAGCTTCCCAATCCTCTAACTTCCCACTAATTTTTGCACTATTATTTAACCTCTCTTTGGCTTTTATGTTGGCTTTGACTTCTTGTCAGCCACAGTTGTGACATCTTGCCTTTAGAATACTTCGTCCTCTTTATGGTGTACATGTCCTGTGCCTTCAGAATTGGTCCCAGAAATTTCAGCCATTGCCACTCTGCTGTCATCCCTGCCTGTATTCTTATCCAGTCAGTGTTGGCCAACCCCTCTCTCATGTTTCTGTAATTCTGTTTACTCTGCTGTAACACTAATGCTTCTGACTTTAGCTTCTTCTCAAATTGCAGGGTGAATTCTATCATATTGTGATCGCTGGGCCTTAAGGGTTCCTTTACCTTAAGCTCTAAAGAGTTCCAGTTCATTGCACAATACCCAATCCAGAATAGCTGATCCCTGAAGGGCTCAAACACAAGCTCCTCTAAAAAGCCATTGTATCGGTATTCTAGAAGTTCATCCTCATGGGATCCAGCACCAAAATGATTTTCCCAATCTACCTGCATACTGAAATCCCCCATGACTACTGTAGCATTGCCCTTTTGACATGCATTTTCTATCTCCCTTTGTAACATGCAGACTAATCTTTACTGCTGTTTGGGGGGGGGGGTCTCTAAATAATTCCCACCAGGGTCATTTTCCCTATGCAGTTCCTTAACTCTACCCACAATGATTCTACACTTACTGACCCTGTGTCAATGATTTCTAATGATTTGATTTCATTTTTTATGAACACAGCCATGCCACCCCTCTGCCCACCTGCCTATCCTTTCAATACAATGTGTATCCTTGGACATTAAGCTCCCAGCTATAATCTTCTATCAGCCATGATTTAGTAATGCCTACAACATCATACATGCCAATCTGTAACTGTTCATCAACCTTATTGAATTGAATTGATTTTATTTCTTATATCCTTCACGTACATGGGGTAAAAATCTTTACATTATGTGCAATGTACAATTTATAGTCATTTGTAATAAATATGTAAAGTAAGATATACAACAGAACAATCAATATACCTTAGAAAGACAATTGTGTCAGCGTGAATTAATCAGTCCGATGGCCTGGTGGAAGAAGCTGTCCTGGAGCCTGTTGGTCCTGGCTTTTATGCTGCGGTTCCATTTCCCAGATGGTAGAAGCTGGAACAGTTTGTGATTGGGGTGACTTGGGTCCCCAATGATCCTTCGTGCCCTTTTAACACATCTGTCTTTGTAAATGTCCTGAATAGTGGGAAGTTCAACATCCATAGATGTGCTGGGCTGTCTGGACCACTCTGCAGAGTCCTGAAAAGTACAGTTCCCATACCAGGCAGTGATGCAACCAGTCAGGATGCTCTCAATTGTGCCCCTGTAGAAAGTTCTTAGGATTTGGGGGCCCACACCAAACTTACTCAACCTTCTGAGGTGTAAGAGGCGTTGTTGTGCCTTTTTCACCACACAGTCAGTATGTACAGACCAAGTGAGGTCCTCAGTGATGTGGATGCTGAGGAACTTAAAGCTGTTCATCCTCTCAACCCCAGATCCATTGATGTCAATAGGGGTTAGCCTGTCTCTATTCCTCCTGTAGTCCACAACCAGCTGCTTTGTTTTGGCGACATTGAGGGAGAGGTTGTTTTCTTGACACCACTGTATCAGGGTGATGACTTCTTCTCTGTAGGTTGCCTTGTTATTATTTGAGATAAGGCCAATCAATGCAGTATCATCTGCAAATTTAATTAGCAGATTGGAGCTGTGGATAGCAACAGAATCAGTGGTGTAGAGAGAATGAAGGAGGAGGCGTAGGACACAGCCCAGAGGGGCTCCTGTGTTGAGGATCAGAGGGTCAGAGGTGAGGGAGCCCACTCTTACCACCTGTCGGCGATCTGACAAGAAGTCCAGGATCCAGCTGCACAAGGCAGGGTGAAGCCCGAGGTTTCTGAGCTTCTTGTCGATCCTGGAGGGAATTATGGTGTTGAATGGATAGGTATATGGATAGGAAAGGAATGGAGGGTTATGGGCTGAGTGCGGGTCAGTGGGACTAGGTGAGAGTAAGCGTTCGGCACGGACTAGAAGGGCCGAGATGGCCTGTTTCCGTGCTGTAATTGTTATATGGTTATATGAATGCTGAACTGTAGTGCAAGAACAGCATTCTCACATAAGCATCCCCCCTGTTCAGGTGTGTAGAGCCGTGGCTATTGCATCAGCTATTGATTGGTTGTGTTGGTAGGTGAATTGTAGGGGATCCTTATTCTGTATACTGTGCGCATTCAAATATAACATCTTCAGTCCTCTATTCACCCTTTTTGACTTTGTCTGCCTTTTACATTACAACTCATGCTGTTGACTGCAATTTTGCCCTATCATCAGCCCCTTCTTGTTAGCAGTCTCACGGCACAATGCCTCTGTTTGAAACCCAAACGCCACTCTGGTTCCCATCTCCCTGCCAAATTAGTATAAATCCTCCCAAACAGCCCTTATCCCTCTGCATCTATGTTTTTAGTACCAATGTGCACTACTCTAGCAATTCCCTCACCCCTCTCCTTTCAAAATGTTCCATTCTTAATCTGAGTCATCCCTAAGCCTTCCACCTGTAAGCCAAGTCCAGGCTGGGATTTTATTTTGACAGAAGTGCCTCTTCGTTTCTCTCAAAGAATCCCCCTGCATTACTACTCCCCTCCGCCCCACCCTTGCCACCTTCAGTTGTGTTGTTTGGATACTGATTAGACATGCGAGCTAATGATAAACTACCTTGATGTTGCTTAAAATGTCCATTCCACTGGTCAATGTGAAGGGGCTTTGAAACTTGCTGAGTACATGTTTCTGTGACCTCTGCCATAATCCATCTGTACCGTGGCTTCAGAGGATCAGTTTCAGACACTTGGCAAGCCCAGATGTATTTGCTTTGTAGACAGTGAAAGGGGATGCGATGAACGCTCTTGCCAGTGAGTCACTGACTGATGGGATCTGTGCATTTTATGTATGATAGACAATAGGTGCAGGAGTAGGCCATTCGGCCCTTCTAGCCAGCACCGCCATTCACTGTGATCATGGCTGATCATACACAATCAGTACCTCGTTCCTGCCCTCTCCCCATATCCCTTGACCCCGCTATCTATAAGAGCTCTATCTAACTCTCTCTTGAATGCATCCAGAGACTTGGCCTCCACTGCCTTCTGGGGCAGAGCATTCCACATATCCACCACTCTCTGAGTGAAAAAGTTTTTCCGCATCTCAGTTCTAAATGGCCTACCCCTTATTCTTAAACTGTGGGTCTGTGAGGGGTGAGTTTCAGGGGCTGCTTTAGATTTAGTCCTTTTCCCCAGTCCCAAGTCCTGCACACTGAAAGGGCATCGCCCCTCTCCCAGTCGGTGGGAATGATTCTAGATCTCAATCCCTTCAGCCCAGATCAGTGTGGCTTCACTCTGGGACCTCTTAAGAAAGGCAAGACAAGGATTATGCAGCCTCAGTTCATGCTGTGCATAGAATTGTATAGCATTGAGATAGCCCAACTGACCACCTTTCTGTAATAATTTCCTCACCCAGCACACAGTCCTTTAGTTCTAAACGATTCAAGTGCTCATCTAGAAATTAAATACTGTCAGTAAGCTAGCTTCAACCACTCTCTCTAGCAGTACATTCCAAATACTTCACTCTCTCTCAGTGAAAGTCCATCTCATATCCCCTTTAAATGTCTTCCCATTATCCTAATTTATGTCCTCTCGTTTTATCTATGTCTATGGGAAAAATTTCTTCCAGTCTACCCACCTGTACCCCTCATCACTTTATATCTCTCAATCATGTTCTTTCTTAAAAACCTCCACTCCAGGAGATTGAGAGAACACATTTAAACTCTTAAAAGCTTCTGCTTATTACTGATGTCAAGGCAAATCTGCTCTGAACCCTGTCCATCACGATCACATCCTTCCTATTATTTTAGTGACCAGAAATGCATACAGTATTCCAGCTGATATCTGACTGATGTTTTCTAAAGCAGGAACAAGACCTCAACTCTGTGGTCGTTGTCCTGATTAAGGAAGGTCTGGATCCCATTTACCTTCCTAAACAAGTTTTCCATCTGTGCTACCTCCTTCCAGGATCTATGGACCTGTTTTCCAATGTCCCCTTGCTCCTCCATACTCCCCAAATCATTTCTGGTCTATGTGCAAGTCTCTAGTGCTCCCAAAATGCAACATCTCATGTTGATCTGAATTAAATTCCATCTGTTGCTTTTCAGCCCATCTCAGCAACACATAAATCTCTCTCAGCACCCTCAGACTACTTTCCACTATCTACAACTCTACCAACCAGTGAATTTACTGATCACCCACATACGGTATATTGTAAACAGCAGGAGATGAAGAGCATCTGTGAGAAGAAACAAATTGTTGATGTTTCTGATCCAGAAATGTCAACCACTCCTTTCCTCTTATAGATTGTCTGATAATGCTCTGCCTTTCCAAGTGATTATTAATCCTCTTCCTCAGAATAATTCTCCAGCATCTTGTGCTCAAAGGTCCATAGTTGCCAGGCTTCTCTTTTAAAAGAGTGCCATGTTTGCCATCATCCCGTCATCTGATTTCTACCATCTGCAAAATCTCTTATGATTGTATTTGATACCTCATCTGTTTCCAGTGAAGATTTAAGATTCTCAGCCAGAGCCCCAGCAATCTCTCCCTTGCCTTCCTTGGCAGCCTGGGATATATCCCATCTGGTCAAAGAATTTATCCACCTTGAGTACCACTAAGGCATTAATTACCTCTGTTATTAATGAAGAAAGTCTCCAGCCTCTTCACCAGCTTGCCGTGCTGGTATTTCAGTTTTGACCTGAAGGTTAGTACTTAAATCTAACCAGTCAAGAGGTGTACCACAGTTTGTATACAAAGGTCTACCATTCAAAAAGATCAGTCCCAAGGTAGAGCTGTATCATCATTTGCTTTATTCACACAGGATTTGCTGCACTAAAACTACACAGAAACAGAAAGCAGAAGGGCACTGTGTCAGATAATCCTTGCAGTCTGTACTTCATTCTTCATGCTGAATGGGGCAGGGGTGGATGAAGAGAGAAAAACACATTATTAGAGAACACTAGATCTGATGGGATCAGTGGCCTCCCCTCAGAGCTGTGGGGATCAGACAGGTGTGGTGATGGTGTTGTTGCAGTTCCTATAATGCATTATTGACTGACTTCAGAACAATAGAGTTCTAATGCTCCAAACATTCCTATTTTTCTGACCTCTGGACTTTAAATCAAGGCAGCCAGTAGGTGACAACTTAAAAGTTTGTATATGGAGTTGTTGATTAATGTCAGTGGGGCTTTGATCCTTTACCATACTGTACTTTGAGTACAGCCAGGGCTCAGGAAAGAAGTACAGTTGGCCCTCCTTATCCGCGGGGATTGGTTCCGGGACCCCCCACGGATACCAAAAATCGCGGATGCTCAAATCCCTTATTTAACCTGTGTCATTGCGGTGGTCTTTAGGACCTAGCGGAACCCCGGACTTTATTTAACCTGTCTCAGAGCACTGGTCTTTAGGACCCGGTGCAGCTCTGAATCCACAATGTTTCTGTTCACGAAAATAATCACAATCACGATTGAAAATAAGGTGGAATTAATAAAGCGATCAGAAAGAGATGAAATGCCATTGGAAAAGCATTAGGCTACAGCCAGTCAACGATTTGACCAGTTTTAATGGAGCATGTGCAAGGCCCTGCCCCAATGAAAGCTACAAGTATTACTAAGCAACGCAGTGGTTCAATTATTGAAAAACGTATGTTTCTTAAGTTTTATATGCAAAGAAAGGTAAAATATATACTATATACTAAGAAAAACGTTTGACTAACTGACGCTAAATAATACCGGATGTACCTGTTCCAACTTCAAATCTGACTTAAAGACAGACTCAGGAACGGAACTCCTTCATAACTCGGGGACTGCCTGTACTTTTAAATCATCTCTAGATTACTTATAGTACCTAATACAATGTAAATTCTATGTAAATAGTTGTTATACTGTATTGTTTACTGAATTGTTTAGGGAATGCTCAAACAACGAGTGCTGGAGAAAGAACTTCCAGGTTTTCCTGATCCGCAGTTGGTTGAATCCGTGGATAAGGAGGGCCAACTGTAGTGACACAATTCAACACAACTGTTGTCCACGTATGCAGTATTGCACTCATAGTTATCCTCTTACTCTTGATGTATGTATAGATTTTCTTTAACTGGACTTGTGAAGGACGTTTCCTGGCCCCTCCTGTCTCTCCTAATTCATGCCCTTTCTCCTCTTCCCTTTTCACCATCCAGGGACTGGAGATTGGCAAAAGTCTTCCCTCTTTTCAAGCGAGACAGCAGAGAAAATCCTGATAACTACAAAGCCGTGAACCTAACAACGGTGGTAGGGAAGAGGATGTGTAATCATTGGAAAGACAGGAACTGACCAGAGACACTAAATAGTTTGTCAAGAATAGATCCTGTCTGACCAAGTTGTCTGAATTCTTTGACGAGAACCAAAATGTAACAATGAGAACAGGGTGGTAGATCTAATTTATGTGATTTTAGTAAAGGTTTAGTCAAGATCCACACAAGAGACTGGGTCATGAGGGTAAAGGGATACAGGACAAGGCCATAAACTGGATCAAAGATTGGCTTGGCACAATAAGAGACAGCGCGTGATGGTAGAAGACTATTTTTATGATTGGAAGTCTGTGATTAGTGTTATCCCATGAGCATTGGTGCTGGAACCCTTATTCTTAGTAATATTTTTGAGTGATTAAGAGAAGATCTGTATGTTTGTGATAAGATCATAAGACAAAGGAGCAAAATTAGGCCATTTGTCTCATCGTGTCTGCTCCACCATTGTGACTGATTTATTTTCCCTCTCAACTC
Organism: Hemitrygon akajei; assembly: GCF_048418815.1. Lineage (NCBI taxonomy): Eukaryota > Metazoa > Chordata > Chondrichthyes > Myliobatiformes > Dasyatidae > Hemitrygon > Hemitrygon akajei. The sequence continues at coordinate 173,966,801 of NC_133134.1, read as the reverse complement.
CATTCTCCTGCCTTCTCCCCATAACCTTTGATGCCCTGACTAACTGGACTTTTAGCATAATTCTGGTAAAGCTGCCGGTTTCCTTTCATACCTTGATGTCCCTGGATTTAGCTCTGAGCTTGTTGACCTGGGACTCTGCTATCTCGGCACGTTCCTCAGCATCATCCAGTTCACGCTGCAGAGTCCTGAACTTAGCAAAGTTGGTGCTGGCACTTCCCTCCTGTAATAAGATCATAGTGCTGTTATCCAGCTGATTGAACAGTGCATAAATGTGGTAAACTTGCAATGTACAGGCAACTCACAGCTTCTTCAGCTTGACGCTTGTAGCTCTTCACTTTCAGCTGCAGTTTGTCAATGAGGTCTTGCATACAAACAATGTTCTTCTTGTCCTCTTCGCCCTGAGCAAAAATTGTCAGGTTAAAACCAAATCAAGTTTCATGGATGAATGTTTAAAACTTTCCATCCAATGCTGGAAATAGTATGGACTATGGACTAAAGTGCAATTGCTGATAAACTGCATAACCTGCAGTGACTGATGGAGTGATTCTGTTTTCCTGAATAGAGCTGTTACACGTTGCAGGTTTGAGAGGCCAGAAAAATATGACAGTATAAAACCGTGCAGATGCTAGAATTCCAAAATGAAAAATGGAAAATGTTGGAAACCTTCATAAAGCCAACAATGATTGACCGACAGACAGACCTATTTTATTAATCCCGAGGGAAATTGGGTTTTGTTACAGTTGCACCAACCAAGAATAGTGTAGAAATATAGCAATATAAAACCATAAATAATTAAATAAGTAAATTATGCCAAGTGGAAATAAGTCCAGGACCAGCCTATTGGCTCAGGGTGTCTGACACTCCGAGGGAGGAGTTGTAAAGTTTGATGGCCACAGGCAGGAATGACTTCCTATGACGCTCGGTGTTACATCTCGGTGGAATGAGTCTCTGGATGAATGCACTCCTGTGCCTAACCAGTACATTATGGAGTGGATGGGAGACATTGTCCAAGATGGCATGCAACTTGGACAGCATCCTCTTTTCAGTCACCACCGTCAGAGAGTCCAGTTCCATCCCCACAACATCACTGGCCTTACGAATGAGTTTGTTGATTCTGTTGGTGTCTGCTGCCCCAGCACACAACAACAAACATGATAGCACTGGCCACCACAGACTCGTTATTTCAGGTTCCAGATAAACAGCCTTTCACCCAGACTCACAGAACTGATAACCTGAAAAATGTCAGACTGCTAAATGCCAGAGCAGTGATGAGATTTCTGATCTTCAAACCAGACCTATTATTCCTTTTGGTTTATCAAACTCTACCAGAACTCAACCTTGGGTTACTAAGGAATAATTATATTAACCAGAGTTGAGGTAATTATGGAAGGGGGAGCATATTTCCCCTAGAAGGACGTCATGGCAGATGTTTTAACAGCCAGTGTTAGAGGCTCCAGGAGGACTACATGTGTTCATGTCTTAAGTGAACACTCAAAACCCTATTCCAAAAGATATATTTCAACAACCATCTCTTCCGCCCCACCACCCGGTCTCTATACGCATTCTAACCACACTCTATATGCAGTCAGGACACATTCTAACCACACTCTCTCTATATACAGTCAGGAAGTAGACAGGTCAAAAAACCTCTCTGGGAAGAGTAAAGGAGGAGGGGTATGCTTCACTGTCAACCACGCTTGGTGCGACCCCCAGAATGTGCATGCTCTCAAATCATTTTGTTCCCCAGACCTGGAATACCTGGTACTGCTGTGCAGACCCTACTGGCTACCTAGGGAGATCACGGCTGTTATCATCACAGCAGTGTACATTCCGCCTCTGGCTGATACTGACCTGTCTCTCAAGGAACTGCACACCCAGAGGCTGCCTTCGTCATCGCTGGTGACTTTAATTGAGCGTCAATGACGCAAGTCTCTCCGAAATTTTGTCAGCACATCCAGATGAGCACTCGTGGAGATAACACACTTGACCACTGTTACACTCCCTTCTGCAATGCTCACAAAGCTCTCCTTCGCCCAGCTTTTGGAAAATCAGATCACTCTGCGATCCTGATTTTGCAGAAGCTGAAACAAGAGGTGGCCATATTTAAAACCGCCCACTGCTGGTCTGAGCAATCAGCCTCCATGCTGCAGGACTGCTTCAATGATGTCGACTGGGATGTTTTCCAAAATGAGGATGTCTCCGAGTTCACTGATGGAGTCACGTGCTTCATCCAGAAGTGCATCAACGATGTTGTCCCCTAGAAGTTGGTCAGGGTCTTCCTGAACTAGAAACCCTGGATCAATAGTTCCATGTGAGCAGCACTTACCGTGCGACACAGACCTTACGCTGCCAGCAATCAGCAGGAACTCAAGAAAAGCAGCTACGATCTGTGCAAAGCTATTGAGGCTGCGAAACAACAACACGGGCAAGATTGAGTCAAGATTCATGACGAATAGCACACGTGACTTATAGCGAGGGTTGCATACCATCGCAGACTTCGAAGCCAACTGTAGTGGTGCTGCTAACGTCGCAGCCTCTCTCCCAGATGAACTCAATCACTTTTACGCTCAGTTCAATGTTGCTAACTCTGAGCCTCTGAGGGAAGCCACTGCTACAACCTGGTCATCTGAGGCTGACGTACACAGATGAGTGGACAGTCGCATCCCAGGGAGAATACTGTACTGAGGATGTGCGCAGCACTACTGCCAGGTGTGCTTACTGACATTTTTAATCTCTCCCTCTCCCAGTATAGAATGCCCTCTTGCTTCAAAACATCCACCATTGTCCCTGTACCAAAAAAAGACCCAGATAACATGCCTGAATGACTGTTGTCCTGTCGCACTCACCTCAATAATAAGCAAATGCTTTGAGAGGCTGGTCAAGGATTACATCTGCTACCACCCAAACTGGACCCCCTACAATTCATTTACCAACACAACCAATCAACAAATGACGCAATAGCCACTGCTTACACATCTGGAGAAGAAGGATGCTTATGTGAGAATGCTGTTCTTGGACTTCAGTTCAGCAATCAACACCATAGTTCCATCCAGGCTTGACAAGAAGCTCAGAGACCTTGGCCTTGACCCTGCCTTGTGCAGCTGGATCCTGGACTTCCTGTCAGACCGCCAGAGGTGGTAAGAATGGGCTCCCTCACCTCCACCCCTCTGACTCTCAATACAGGAGCCCCTCAGGGCTGTGTACTGAGCTCCCTCCTTTACTCCCTGTATACCCATGACTGTATTGCCACCCACAGCTCCAATCTGCTAATTAAATTTGCCAACGACTTTACATTGATTGGTCTAATCTCAGACAATAACAAGGTGGCCTACAGGGAAGTCATCACCCTGACACAGTGGTGTCAAGAAAACAATCTCTCCCTCAATGTTGCAAAAACAAAGGAGCTGGTTGTGGACTACAGGAGGAATGGAGACAGGGAAACCCCCATTGATAATTATGGATCTGCAGTTGAGAGGGTGAACAGCTGTAAGTTCCCCGGCATCCACATCACTGAGGACCTCACGTGGTCTGTACACACCAGCTGTGTGGTGAAAAAGGCACAATAACGCCTCTTTCACCTCAGACGGTTGAAGAAGTTTGGTATGGGTCCCCCAAATCCTAAGAACTTTCTATAGGGGCACAATTGAGAGTATCCTGACTGGCTGCATCACTGCCTGGTATGGGAATTGCAGTATTCTGCAGAGAGTGGTGCAGACAGCCCAGCGCATCTGTAGTTGTGAACTTCCCATGATTCAGGACTTTTACAAAGACAGGTGTGGAAAAACGGCCCAAAGGATCATTGGGGACTCGAGTCACCCCAAACACTAACAGTTCCAGCTGCTACCATCCAGGAAACGGTACCGCAGCATAAAAGCCAGGACCAACAGGCTTCGGGACAGCTTCTTCCACCAGGCCGTCAGACTGATGAACTCACGCTGATTTGAGTGTACTCTATATTACATTGACTGTTCTATTCATTGTAAATTACTATGATTGCACATTGCATATTTAGACAAAGACGTAATATAAAGATTTTTTACTCATGTATGTGAAGGATGTAAGAAATAAAGTCAATTCAATTCAATTCTAACCACCCCCTCTCTCTATATATATATATGCAGCCAGGAAGCATTGGAAACACCCTCTCTCTATGTCAAAATTTGAAACATGTCTTCAAACAGCAGATGATGTAAGATCAGTTGATAATTGAGAGGTAGATTATGATCAGAGGTACACTGGGAAAAGATAGTATGTACTTGGGCCATAGATCACTGAAAGGCAGAATAAGTTTGTGCTAATTAGCCAGTCTAGTTCTTCTGTGAGGCAGGAACTACGGCAAAAAGTGGGAGAGGTTAGTGAATGTTTGGCATTATACAGCAGCATGTCACCAGCAACTCTGCTACTGTACCTGGTAGGTCAGTTCTTTGATCCGTCTCTCGTACTTCCGCAGGCCTTTCAATGACTCTGCATTCTTCCTCTGCTCGGACTCCAGCTCAGATTCCAGCTCCCTCACCTGGTAAATAAAGGAAATGAGGAATATGTCACTGACACGGCTGGACTCAGTTTTAATCATCTTTCCAGCGAGCTCAGACATCAGGGAAACCAGCTTCTGTCTACATTTGTTGCCTCAGTAAAGCAGCCAGCATCATCAAAGACCCCCACCCACCCAGACATTCTCTCCTCTCCCCTCTCCCACTGGGCAGCAGATACAACAGCTCAAAAGCATGTCCCACCAGGCTCACGGACAGCTACTATCCTGCTGTTAATGACTGAATGGTTCACTAGTATGATAAGATGGACTTATCTATTCTATTCTATTCTAGCTATTCTAGCTCGTTACAGTTTGCACCTTACTCTCTGCCTGCACTGCATTTTCTCCATAACATTTTATTCTGCATTGTTATTGCTTTACCTTGCACTATCTTAGTGCAAGTGATGATGAAATGATGTGTACAGATGCATATAAAGCAGTTTCACTGTACCTCAGTACATGTGACAATAATAAACACATTAACCAACTTAACATTTATCAAAACAAGCTGTATTCTTCTTTTCTAATATAAAAGGCACTGAGCCGAGGAATGAGTAATTCAAATTTTCTTCAATTTGGACAAGTATGTGGATGGGAGGACTATGGAGGGCTATAGTCCATGTGCAGGTTGATTGGACTAGGCAGAAAAACAGTTTGGCACAGACTGGATGGGCCAAAGGGCCTTTTTCTGTGCTCTAGTGTTCTACAACTCTACAAAAAAATGGAACAATCAATTTTGTGTAAGTAATTGGAAAATAATTATTTACATTTGTGTTTGGAAAAACAGGGAGCAACGAAGAGACTTGGCCTTCATTATCCAGAGTTAAAGAGAATCTTTGGTTTGCAGGACTCAGCAGAAATCCTTCCTCTCAGAGAGTTTACAACAAGTAGGAAAAATTTCTTCATGCAGAGATGATGGAGCCTTAGCAACAGGAGAGGTACCAGAGGATTGGAGGATTGTTCCACTGTTTAAGAAAGGCTCTAAACATAGGAAATTGTAGCCGGTGAGTCTGACATCAGTTGTGAGAAAGTTATCGGAAGGCATTCTAAGGGATCGGATAAATTTGCATAGACATGGACTGATTAGGGATCTTCAGCATAGCCTTGTGTGTGGTAGGTCATGTCTAAACAATCTTATAGTTTTTCAAAGGAAGTTACCAGGAAAGTGGATGAAGGCATAGCAATGGATGTTTTCTTAATGGACTTTAGCAAGGAATTTGATAAGGTCCCACATGAAAGGTTAGTTAAGAAAGTTTATTTGCTCAGCTTTCAAGATGATGTAGTAAATTGGATTAGACATTAGCTTTCTGGGAGAAGCGAGAGAGTGGTAGTAGATGGTTGCCTCTGTGACGGGAGGCCTATGACTAGTGGAGTGACGCAGGTATCAGTGTTCATCTTCTATATCAATGATCTGAATGATAATGTGGTTAACCAGATCAGCAAATTTGTGGATGACACCAAGATTAGGGGTATAGTGGACAGTGAGGAAGACTATTATGGCTTGCACAAGGATTTGGACCAACTGAAAAGATGGGCTGAAAAATAGCAGATGGAATTTACTGCAGGCAAGTGTAGGGTGTTGCAATTTGCTAGGACCAGCCAGAGTGGGTCTAACACAGTGAATGGTAGTGCACTGAGGAGTGTGGTGTTACAAGGAGATCTGGGAATACAGGTCCACAGTCATCGAAAGTGGCATCACAGGATAGGGTCGTAAAGAAAGCTGTTGGCTCATTGGCCTTCATAAATCAGAGCATTGAATACAGGAAATAGGATGTTATGTTGAAGTTATATAGATATTGGTGAGGTGTAATTTTAAGTAGTGTGTGCAGTTTTGGTTATCTACCCACAGGAAAGATGTAAATAAGACCATAAGACAATAAGATAAAGCAGCAGAATCAGGCCTTTTGGCCCATTGTGACTTCTCTGGCTTTTCTCTCAGCCCCAATATCCTGTCTTCACCCCGTTTCCCTTCGTGCACTGGACAATCAAGAATCGATCAGCCTCTGCCTTAAATATACATGGCCTCTACAGCTGCTTGTGGCAAAGAGTTCCACAAATTCACCACTCGCAGGCTAAAGAAATTCTTCCTCATCTCCATTCTAAAATTCTGAGGCTGTTCTCTGGTCTTGGACTCTCCCACCATAGGAAACACCCTCTCCACATCCACTCTATCAAGGCCTTTAACCATTCAATAGGTTTCAATGAGCTCCCCACCTTTCTTCTGAATTCCAGTGGATACTGGCCCAGAGCCACCAAACACCAACAAGCCATTCAATCTTGGAATCACTTTCATGAACCTTCTCCAGTTTCAGCACATCCTTTCTAAGATAAGGGGCCCAAACCTCTTCACAATACTCCAAAGAAGGCTTCACCAGTGCATTATAAAGTCTCAACGTTACATCCTTGCTTTTATATTCCATCCTCTTGAAATGAATGCTAACATTGCACTTGCTTCCTCACAACAGGCTCAACTTGCAAATTAACCTTTAACACAGAACATATAGAATAGTACAGCACAGTACAGGCCTTTTTGCCCACAATGTTGTGCTGACCCTTCAATCCTGCCTCCCATATAACCCCCCACCTTAAATTCCTCCATATACCTATCTAGTAGTCTCTTAAATTTCACTAGTGTATCTGCCTCTACCACTGACGTTTCCATGCACCAACCACTCTCTGAGTGAAAAACCTTCCTCTAATATCCCACTTGAACTTCCCTCCCCTTACCTTAAAGCCATGTCCTCTTGTACTGAGCAGTGGTGCCCCGGGGAAGAGGCACTGGCTGTCCACTCTGTCTATTCCTCTTAATATCTTGTACACCTCTATCATGACTCCTCTCATCCTCCTTCTCTCCAAAGAGTAAAGCCCTAACTCCCTTAATCTCTGATCATAATCCATACTCTCTAAACCAGGCAGCATCCTGGTAAATCTCCTCTGTAACCTTTCCAATGCTTCCACATCCTTCTGATAGTGAGGTGACCAGAACTGGACACAGTACTCCAAGTGTGGCCTAACCAGAGCTTTATAGAGCTGCATCATTACCTCGCGACTCTTAAACTCTATCCCTCGACTTATGAAAGCTAACACCCCATAAGCTTTCTTAACTACCCTATCTACCTGTGAGGCAACTTTCAGGGATCTGTGGACGTGTACCCCCAGATCCTTCTGCCCTTCCACACTACCAAGTATCCTGCCATTTACTTTATACTCTGCCTTGGAGTTTGTCCTTCCAAAGTGTATCACCTCACACTTCTCCGGGTTGAACTCCATCTGCCACTTCTCAGTCCATTTCTGCATCCTATCAATGTGTCTCTGCAATCTTCAACAATCCTCTACACTATCCACAACACCACCAACCTTTGTGTCATCTGCAAACTTGCCAACCCACCCTTCTACCCCCACATTCAGGTCGTTAATAAAAATCACGAAAAGTAGAGGTCCCAGAACCAATCCTTGTGGGACACCACTAGTCACAACCCTCCAATCCAAATGTACTCTCTCCACCACGACCCTCTGCTTTCTGCAGGCAAGCCAATTCTGAATCCACCTGGCCAAACTTCCCTAGATCCCATGGCTTCTGACTTTCTGAATAAGCCTACAGTGTGGAACCAAGACCCTTTGCAGCCTCAGTTTTTTGTATTTTCTCTCCATTTAGAAAATAGGTGACCCTTTTATTTCTTCTACCAAAGTGCATGACCAAACACCTCTCAACACAATATTCCATTTGTCATTTCTTTGCCCATACTCCTAATCTGTCTAAACCCTTCCACAGCCTCTCTACGTCCTCAAAACTGCCTACCCCTCCACCTATCTTTGTATCATCTGCAAACTTTGCAACAAAGCCATCAATTCCATCATCCAAATCACTGATACTTAACATAAAAATAATCAGTCCCAACACAGACCCCTGTGGAACAACACTAGTCACTGGCAGCTAGTCAGAAAAGGCTCCCTTTGTCCCGACTCTTTGCCTCCTGCCAATCAACCACTGCTTCATCCATGCGAGAATCTTTCCTGTGATATCATAGGCTCATAGCTTGTTAAGCAGTCTTATGTGTGGCACCTTATCAAAGGCCTTCTAAAAATCCAAGTACACAACATCAGCTGATTCTCCTTTGTCTATGTTGCTTGTTATTTCTTCAAAGAATTCCAACAAATTTTTCAAGCAAGATTTTCCCCTGAGGAAACCATGCTGACTATGGTCTATCTTATCATATGCCTTCAACTACATGGAGACCTCATCTTTAATAATCGACTCCAACATCTTCCCAACCACTAAGTTCAGACTAACAAAACTGCTGAAGCATTTTGGCCCGAAGCATTGACTGTACTCTTTTCCATAGGCACTGCATAGCCTGCTGAGCTCCTCCAGCATTGCGTGTGTTCCTATGAAGAGCACATGTCCTTTGGACCACAATGGGAGGGATATTACATCTGAGCAAATCTAATTGAATCACCAACAGAGTATCTGCATTGGCTAATAACAAGCTCTCAGATATACTTCTGCTACTGCCTTTAAGGCAAATTCCTTCTGTTTGCTAACTCATTGCTAGGTTACTGGTAGGTGAACGGATACCAAGTAAATCACTGGTTTCAGAAAATCCCTAGCGTTGTTCCGTGTTAGACCATAAGACATAGGAGCCGAATTAGGCCATTCAGCCCATTATGTTTGCTCTTGGATCCTACTCAACCCCATACACCTGCCTTCTTGCCATATCCTTTGAAGCCCTGACCAATCAGGAAACTATCAATTTCCACTTCAAATATATACACGGACTTGGCCTCCTCTGCAATCTATGGGAGAGCGATTCACAGATTCTAGGTCAAAAAAAATCCTCATTACCTCTGTTCTAAAGGGTCACCCATCAATTTTGAGGTTGTGAGATGGAGGCCTCTGGTTCTGGATACCCCCACCATAGGAAACAACCTCTCCACATCCACCATATCTAGTCCTTTCAACATTCAGTAGGCTTCAATGAGATCCCCCCTGCATTCATTCTTAGATATGGTTCCGAACTGTTGACAATACTCCAAGTGTGGCCTGACTAGTGTCTTATAAAGCCTCAGCATTGTCTCCTTGCTTTTATATGAAATCGGACTGGTCCAGAGAAAGGTTGCTGAAGAGATAACAGATGCATTGGTCTTGAAACAATTACTTGATTCTGGCATGGTCCCGGAGGACTGGAAGATTGCAAACGTCACTCCACTCTTTACAAAGGGAGGAAGGCAAAAGAAAGGAAATTATAGGCCAGTTAGCCTAACCTCTGTGGTTGGGGAAGTGTTGGAGTCTGTTATTACGGATGAGTTTTCAGCCTACTTGGAGACTAATGATAAAATAAGTCAAAGTCAGCATGGTTTCTATAAAGGAAAAATCTTGCCTGATAAATCTGTTAAGAGTTCTTTGAGGAAGTAACCAGCAGGGGTGGACAAAGGAGAGGCAGCAGATGTCATTTACTTGGATTTTCAAAATGCTTTTGATAAGGTGCCACACGAGGCTGCTTAACAAAATGAAATCCTATAGTGTTACAGGAAAGATACTGGCATGGATAGAGGAATGACTGACAGACAGGAGGCAGCGAGTGGGAATAAAGGGGGCCTTTTCTGGCTGGCTGCCAGTGGCTAGTGGTGTTCTCAGGGGTCAGTATTAGGACCACTACTTTTCACATTGTCTATGATTTGGATAATGGAATTGATGGCTTTGTGGCAAAGTTTGTGGATGATAGGTGGAGGGGTAGGTAGTGCTGAGGAATCAATGCGATTGCAGCAGGACTTAGACAATTGAGAGAATGGGCAAAAAAGTGGCAGATGGAATACAGTGTTGGGAAATGTACGATAATGCATTTTGGCAAAAGGAACAATAGTGCAGACTGTTATCTAAATGAGGAGAAGGTTCAAACATCAGAGGTACAGAGGGTCTTGGGAGTCCTCGTGAAAGACTCCCAGAAGGTTAATTTACAGGTTGAGTCTGTGGTGAAGAAGGGAAATGCAATGTTGGCATTTATTTCAAGGGGAATCGCATATAAAAGCAAGGAGATAATGCTGATGCTTTATAAGACACTAGTCATGCTGCACTTGGAGTATTGTCAACAGTTTTGGGTCCCATATCTCAGAAAGGATGTGTTGTCATTGGAGAGAGTCCAGAGAGGCTTTACGGGGTTAATTCTGGGAACAAAGGGATTAACAGATGAGGAGTGTTTGGCAGCTTTGGATCTGTACTGACTGGAATTTAAAAGAATACCAGGGGATCTTATTGAAACCTACCGAATGTTGAAAGGACTAGGTAGGGCAGATGTGGAAAGGAAGTTGCCTATGGCAGGTGTATCCATAACTAGAAAGCACAGCCTCAAAATTGAGGGGCAGCCCTTTAGAACAGAGGTAAGGAGGAATTTTTTTAGGCAAACAGTAGTAAGTTTATGGAATGCTCTGCCACAGACTGCAGTGGAGGCTAAGACCGTATGTATATTTAAGGCAGAAGTTGATAGTTTCCTGATTGGTCAGGACACCAAAGGGTATTGCAAAAAGGCAGGTGTATGGGGTTGTGTGGTATCCAGGATCAGCCATGATGGAACAACAAAGCAGGCTCGATAAGCTAAATGGCCTAATTCTGCTCCGATATCTTTTGGTCTTATCAGGGCATACATTCAGCTAGATGGCTCTTCTCAAAGGGCCCAAAGGATCATCAGGGATCCGAATCACCCCAACCACAAACTGTTCCAGTTGCTACCTCAGCAAAACAGCCAGGACCAACAAGCTCTGGGACAGCTTCTTCCACCAGGCTGTCAGACTGATTAATTCATAGAAATTGTATTTCTATGTTATATTGATTGTCCCATTGTACATACTATTTATTACAAATTACTATAAATTTCACATTGCACATTTAGACAGACATAATTTAAAGGTTTTTACTCCTCATGTATGTGAAGGATGTAAGTAACAAAGTTGACTCAATTCAAAGTTGGGGGCATGGAACACACTGCCAGGTGTAATGGTAGAGGCAGATACATTAGGGATATTTAAGAAATTATTAGATAGGATGAAATGGATGAAAGAAATATGGAGGGTTCTGTGAGAGAGGAAAGTCAGAGTGGGTTAAAAGGTTGGAACACTATTGTGTAGAAGGGCCTGTACTGTGCTCTAATATTTGATGTTCTAGTGTCACTTACCCTGGTTTCAAGTTTTTGTATGTGTTTCTTGCCTCCTTTCAGTGCAATCTGTTCAGCTTCATTCAGCCGTAGCTGCAAATCCTTGGTTGTCTGCTCCATGTTCTTTTTCATCCTTTCCAGATGTGCACTTGTGTCCTGCTCTTTCTTCAGTTCCTCAGCCATCATCGCAGCCTGCAAACCATGACAACTGATCAATTGTAATCCTCAAACCTGCTCGTAAGCAAAATGCTGTAGTTCTGACACCCTGGTTGTTATGGAGGTTGTGTCTGTACCATGTGTACATACACTTGAATTGCTGTTAATACCATGCGTATACATTAGTAAACAGAACCGTTGAGATGCAGATATTGTAAGTCAGCTCATATAATCCAAGTTCTACTGAACAATTTGGTGATTTGAACTGATCTGTAAATAGGCGGCTGGCTTTGTCTCTGCTCTATGGATCCCGTTTTCAAAATTCAAATTGCACTCATCATCATTTGAAAAACAGTTCCTCGAACTATAAGGACACAGAAGGTGGTCATCAATCCCATTTGCTCCATTCCTATGTGTTTTGCCTGTAGCCCTGTTCTCTATTCAACTCCTTTTTTAAGGTATTAATTCTGCTCACTAACTAAAATAAAGATGATTCTTCACAGCCGACTTCCATTCAGTGTCCTTTTGGAGGAACTCTGCAGGTTGAGCAGTGTCCGTGGGTAAAAGAATTGTCAATGTTTCTGGTTGAAACCCTGCATCAGGTCTGAGGGTGGAGTGGGGAGGAAGCCAGGATAGAAGAGAGGGTGAGTGGTCAGATGGGCCAGTGGCAAGGGGAACCAAGGAGGGGCTAGGGATGTCAGACTGTTTTAGCCAGGTAGAGGATGGGAAGGGGTGTAGTAGGAAGGCAAGGAAAGTGGATGGTAGATTGAGGCAGACTATGAAGTTAATAGATGATCAGGAGGGGTGCAGGGGGTAAAGACAGGATGCTGAGCAGGAATACAAAGGTTTCCAATGTAATAAGCACCAAGGCAGTTGCAACCAGAGCCAGAGGAGAGTGGAGGGTCCAGTGGATGAAACGTGTGGGTAGTAGGCAGATGGAACCAGGAGAGGAAGTGGGAAAGGGATATGAAAAATGAGGTATTTGCAAGGTGCAGTTGACCTGGTGAAACTGGGGCCAAATAGCGAAAACTCTCCAGGGACTATAATCTTACTGTGCACAAAAGTAGTTAAACACCATTCATTCCAGTTCCGGAACATCACTGCAGGAGCATTCTGGGATGGTTCTGGAACATCACTCCAGGAGCGTTCTGGATAGTACTGGAACATCACTCCAGGAGCCTCCTGAGATAGTACCGGAAAATCACTGCAGGAACATGCTGGGATAGTTCCTACATACAACTGTCTTCAACTACTATCGACCTTCCTTTTATCAAAGTGGGATAGTTACAGATGATTGCACAGGACCTGAATTAATTTCCTGTTTGGTCTGATTGGTGGCAAGAAACCTTAATGCCACAAAAGTGCCAGGCAGTTAATGTCCCGAAGCTCTGCTTGGTAATAAATGGCATTACCATTGTATCCCCATCTTCAAATACTGGCATCTACCACTGCCCGTAAATTCAAATGGACCCACTACCAATGTATTCCTGTAAATTCCAACTGCCATAGGCAATCTAGGATAAGGTGACTGAGGAATCAGAGCTAGTATTTATAGTATGCTGCTTTACCAATTTTCATGCCACCCCTCATCTCTCTCTGCTGGGATTTTGGCAGCATCTTTTTTGGTAAAGATCAATACAATTGAGTGCATCTGCTGTGCAGATTGCTGACTTTATATCAATCTGGTAATACCCTTCACACACAACCTGTATTCTAGTACATGCTCACAGTATTTGAATCCTTTTAGGTAATTGCCATCTGCTTCTCATCCTTCCTCTGCCCGGTTCATTTTCCTTTTAACATCTCCTGTCTGTTTATTATACTCAGCCTGCTTCTCACTACCATGCAATATTTTCTTCTATTTTCCAACTCATTGGTCGTCCAAGGGCCTCTGGTTTTTGAGTAAACGATCACTGATGTAAGTAGGTATAAGAACATATTTACTCCACCATGCGACTGACTTTATTGGTCTTCACATTCCAAACATATTGCCATATCAACTAAATCACTTGGTTCCAAAATTTTTGCATCTCAGCTTTGAATATTCTTGATGACGGAGCATCAAGCGCTGCCTAGGGCAGAGAATTTTAGAGATTTACAGCCCAGAACATTAAAAAAATTCTCCTTCCTGTCAGGGCAAATCAACCAATTCCATGATCCTGAGACCATAGTTCTTCTCTAGACCTTTCAGTTCAGCCTGTCAAATGTTTGAGTATATCTCAGTGAATTCAGCTCCTGATACGCTAAACTCCAATGAGTGATGGGCAGAGGATCAGACTGCTATTACTATTCAAACATTCTAACATTATTGTACCGATCACTACTAACAACCTGAGCCACTGAGCCTCACTACTTACATCGGTTATTGCCTTCTTAGCTTTCTCTTCTGCATTCCGGCATTCTTGTACTGCTTCTTCCACCTCAGTGCTCAGGTAGTTAATGTCGTTCTCCAGCTTCTTCTTCTGATTTATCAGACTTGTGTTCTGCATACACACACACACACAAAGGGAAAACTTGTTATCTATTCATTCTCTTGCAGCCCATTTACCACCCTCACTTTTTAAATGCACAACTGCACAAGACAGGAGCAGAATGAGGCCATTCAGCCCATCATTTGCCCTGCCATTTCATAAGGCTATAATATATACGGCAAGAATTAGGCCATTTTGTTCATTGAGTCTGCTCTGCCATTTCATCATGGCTAATCGATTTTTCTTCAGCCCCAGTCTCCAGCCTTCCCCCCCATATCCCTTCATGCCCTGACCAATCAACAATCTAACAACTCTGCCATAAGTATACATAAAGATTGGTCTCCAAAGCTGCCTGTGGCAATGAATTCCACAGATTCACCCCACACTCTGGCTAAAGAAGTTCCTCCTCATCTCTGTTCTAAAATAACTCCCCTCTATTCTGAGGCTGTGTCCCCTGATCTTAGACTCTCCCACCACAGGAAACATCCTCTTTCACATCCACTCCATCGAGGCCTTTCACCATTTGATAGGTTTCAATGAGGTCACCCCTCATTCTTCTGAATTCTAGTGAGTACAGGCCCAGGGCCATCAAACGCTCTTCATATGATAACCCATTTAATTCTGGAATCATTTTCGTGAACCTTCTTTGAACTCTCTGCAGTTTCATCATATCCTTTCTAAGTTAAGGGGCTCAAAACTGCTCACAATGCTCTAAGTGAGGCCTCACCAGAGCTTTATAAAGTCTCAACATTACATCTTTGTTTTTATATTCTAGTCCTCTTGACATGAACGGTAACACTGCATTTGCCTTCCTCACCACAGACTCAACCTGGAAATTAACCTTTAGGGAATAAATCATAAAACTATAAGCTATAGGAGCAGAATTAGGCTATTTGGCACATTGAATCTGCTGTGCTCTTTCATCATGGCTGATCAGCTCCAATCTCCTGCCTTCTCCCTGTATCCCTTCATGCCCTGACCAATCAAGAACCTAGCAACCTCTGCTTTAAATATACTTGGTCTCCAAAGCTGTCCATGGCAAAGAATTCCACAGATTCACCACCCTCTAGCTAAGGAAATTCCTCTTCATCTTGGTTCTAAATGGAGATCCCTCAATTCTGAGGCTGTACCCTCTGGTTCTAGACTCATCCAGTATAGGAACATCCTCTCCATCTCGGCCTAGGTTTTAATGTGATGTCCCATTATTTTTCAAAGCTCCAGCAGTACAGGCCCTGAGCCTTCAAACACTCCTCAAAAGTTAACCCTTTCATTCATGGAATCATTCTCGTGAACCACCTCTGGACCCTCTCCAATGCCAGCACATCCTGATATGAGGCACCCAAAACTGCACTTGCTACTCCAAAAGCTCTATAAAGCCTCAGCATTATGTCATGCTTTTATATTCTAGTCCTCTTGAGACGAATAATATCGAATTTGCTTTTCTTACCACCGCCTCAGTCTGCAAGTTATTGAATCCTGCACTAGACCTCTTAAGTCCCTTTGCATACCTGATCTCTGAATTTGCTCCCTGCTTAGGAGCAGTCTATCCATCACAATTACCTGTGAATGCAGCAGGTTCACACGTTCCGTTGCCTCCAATAGCTCCTGCTCTGCTAGTTTCCTACTTCTGTCGGACTGTTCAAGAGCTGAACGTAGCTCCCCAACCTCTGACACCAACAGGTTACTGTGACGTTCAGCGGCTGCAATCTGTTCTTTATAATCATCGTTCTGTCGAATTGTTTCATCCAGTTCCAGTTGCACATCCTGTAGGAATCATATATTTCAGTTAACTTCCACTGATGACAGTTCTGCGTCAAGCATCCTCATTAAGTGAACCGACGGACAATAAATGAAACTTCCTCCTGTCTGATGGCTAGCAAAAACTTGCCACCTTACACTTTCTCCATTGCCTTTAGCTTACCTTGATCTGAGACTGGACACTTCGCAGCATTTTCAGGGATTCAGCTGCCTGCCTGTTGGCATGGCTCAGCTGGATTTCCATCTCATTCAGATCTCCTTCCATTTTCTTCTTCAGCCTAATGGCTTCATTTCTAGCCTTGGCCTCAGAATCTAAAGCTGACTGCATCGATTCCATGGCTCGTTGATGGTTACGTCTGAAATAAACATCACGGGTTCAAAATACACCCCAATTATGTCATCCTTCACTTGTGTTCCAAGAGGAAAGCAGAACTTGTGTGTATGCACAAGCAGAAATTCCTGACAAATGGGAAAATTGGAAACTTGGTGGAGACACAGAATGAAATTACCACTGTTCTTTTTGAAACAGCCACCCTCACATCTTGGTTACAAATATTTCTACTCACCTTCACACTCTGAGACTGGGCCTCAGAATCGGACTTAATATCACCAGTATATGTCGTGATATGTGTCTAGTGATTCTTGAAAGATCATTACTAATACCACCTCTTTCAGAACTCTGGGTGTACACCATCTGGTCCAAGAGATTTATTTACCTTCAGACCTTTCAATTTCCCAAGAACCTCCCCTCTTGTAATTGTAACTTCACACCCTTCATGCCCCCTGATACCTGGAGCTTTCACCATTCCACTAGTGTCTTTCACAGTGAAGACCGATGCACTGTTTGCCATTTCATTGTCCACCAGTGCTACCTCTTCAGCAGTCCAATATCAATTCTTGCCTCTCTTTTACACTTTATGTATCTGAAAAAACTTTTGATATCCTCTTTAATATTATTGGCTAGCTTACTTTCGTATTCCATCTTTACCTTAATTACTTTTTTTTACAAACGTTTGTAGTTTTAGAATGTCTTATGAGGAAAGGTTGAGTGAGCTAGGACTTCTCTCTTTGGACTGAACGAGAGTGAGATGTGACTTACAGAGACATACAAAATGATAAGATGCATAGATCGAGTGGACAGCCAGAGACTGGGGCAGAAATTGCTAATATGAGAGGGCATAATTTAAGGTGATTGGAGGAAAGTATAGAGGGAATGTCCAAAGTAGGTTTTTTTTACACTGAGTGATGGGTGCATGGAATGTGCTGCCAGGGCAAGGTATAGGCAAAGTCATTATTGGCATTTAAGAAACCCTTAGACCCTTTCTTCTGTCCAATTGATCGTTTCTTCCCAGACATAGTTTGGTATTCAGCATGCAAACAATGTAGTGTGGCTGATGTTGGCAACTGAGTGGAACGATGTACATGTCTGGGGGAGGAGACTGATATTGCTTTGCATGTCCTGGAGAATTTGCAGGATTTTGTGGATACTGTACAGTTGATGCTTGTTACAGACTGTCCAGGTCTCAAAGCCACAGAGTACGACAGGCATCGCTGCTATGTTTAAAACTGCGAGCTTTGTACTGGGTCAACAGTCCTGAACTCCAAGTACCCTGTTCCTGTTGAATGGTTAATTGCAAAGACACAAGAGACTGCAGACACTGTAACTTGGGGCACAAAAACTAACCACTGGAGGAAGTGAGTTGAAATGGTAGCATCTACGCAGGCAAAGGAATGCGTGATACTGCAGGTCCCGGCCATGTGTCAGGACTGATCGTGTGGAAGAGAGAAAGCCAGTAGAAAGATGTGATGGAATGGGGAGGTAATGTGGGCAGGTGATAGATAGGTGTGACCAGACAGGAACGGGCATGATCAGCAGATGATGCCAGGTATGGAAAGGGAGAGGTGTTTTGGGAGAAAAAGATAGGAAAGGAAAGAGTACAAAGTGACATATTAAGTTGGTGAGGTAGGAAGGTGGAAGTGGAGACTGCAAGATGGTAAACCAATATATGGAAAGTTGCAGATGGTGAAATTTGATAAGTGAGGAAGGAGATTACAGAGTGCAGATAAGCAACTGTTGATGGGCAATAGAACAGTTTGGGGAAAGGGTTAAGAGACCCAGTAGCTACAGTATGGGGTGACTGGGAGAAGGAAACCATCAATACTACCCTTTTTTGTCAATATTATCATGTATTGCACTGTACTGCAATGTTAACATTGGGTGCAAATGGATTTGGGAGTTAATCTCAAAGGTTAATCTCCAGGTTGAGTCTGTAGTGAGGAAAGGAAATGCAAAGTTAGCATTCATTTCAAAAGGAATATAATATAAAAGTAAAAATGTAATGTTGAAACTTTATAAAGCACTGTTGAGGCCCCACAGAATATTCTGAGCAAGTTTGGGCCCTTTATCTTAGAAAGAATGTGGAGAGGGTTCAAAGGAATTCACAAAAATTATTCCAGGATTGAATGGTTTGTCATATGAAGAGCGTATGATGGCACTGGGCCTGGATTTGCTGGAACTCAGAAGAATGAGGGAGGACCCCATTGAAACTGATCGAATGGTGAAAGATCTTGATAGAGTAGATGTGGAGAGGATGTTAACCATGGTGGGAGAGTCTAACACTAGACGACACAGCCTCGAAATAAAGGGGTGTCCTTTTAGAATGGAGGTGAGGAGGTATTTCTTTGGCCAGAGAGTGGTGAGTCTATGGAATTCTTTGTCACATACAGATGTGGTGGCTAAGTCTTTATGTATATTTGAGGCAGAGGTTGATAGATTCTTGATTGGTCAGGGCATGAAGAAATACAGGGATAAGGCAGGAGATTGAGGCTGTCTGGTTAAAGGAAGTCCTCCTCATCTCCGTTCGAAAAAATTGCACATCTATTCTGAGACTCTTCCACCAGAGGAAGCATCCTCTCCACATCCACTCTATCAAGGCCTTTCAGCATTTGATAGGTTTCAATGAGGTCACCTTTCATTCTTCTGAATTCCAATGAATACAGGCCAGAGCCATCAAATGCTCTTCATATGACAAGTCTTGGAATCATTTTTGTGAACCTTCTTTGAACACTCTTCAGTTTCAGCATATTCTTTCTAAGATAGGAGACCCAAAACTGCTCACATTACTCCAAGTTGCCTCACCATTGCTTTATAAAGTCTCAACATTACATCCTTGCTTTTATATTCTTGAATGCTAACACCGTGAAACACTCTGGTTCTATCGACTGCATAAATCTAGGGAAGACAGTCTCTGGCCCCGCCAAACGTGGGAGATGAAGTGCAAGCCCTCCCAAAACCCCCTGTTTGTGTGGATGCTGCGTGATTTATCTGTTACAAATAACAGACTCTACACCGCATACAATTAAACAATTTAGCTTTATAATTCTTAATTTGACTAAATGGTTACTAAAGAAAAAGCAAAAATAGAAAAGGGCTCGTTTTAACGAAACTGCACAAATTGGAGCTCACACTTTACCCTTCGCTGATCCTCCTTCAATCTCCCCGGGCTTCGTCAAATAACAGCCCCACTCCAGGTCGGCTCCACGACATCTTCTGTCTTCTCCCCTCACAAAAGCCCCAAGCCCAATCTTAGTGTCCTTCACTGAAGAAGCCTCCCCTAAATGCCAGAATCAAGTGATTCTTGAAAGATCATCACCAATGGATCTGTTATCTCTCCAGCAACCTCTCTCAGGACTCTAGGAGACTCAGGTGACTTGTCCACCTTAAGATCTTTCAGTTTTTCTTGCTATTCTTCCTTTGTAAGAGAAATGGCACTCACTCCTGCTTCCTGACACTCACGGACCTCTGGCACACTGCTAGTGTCTTCCACAGTGAAGACTGATGCAAAGTACCCATTAAGCTCACCTGCCATTTCTTTGTCCACCCCCCCCCCCCCATTACTGCCTCACCAGCATCATTTTCCAGTGGTTCAATATCAACTCTCACCTCTCTTTTACTCTTTATATAACAGAAAAGACTTTCAGTATCCTGCCTTATATTATTGACTAGTTTGCCTTTATATTTCATCTTTTCCCTTCTTATAGCCTTTTTTCAGTTGCCTTTTCTTGGATTTTAGAAACTTCCCAATCATCCAACTTCCCACTTACTTTTGCTACCCTATATGCCCTTCCTTGGCTTTTATGCAGACCTTAACTTCCCTTGTCAGCTATGGTTGCCTACACCTGCCATCCAAGAACTACTTCTTCTGTGGGACATGTCTAACCTGTGTCTACTGAACTATTGCCAGAAACTTCTGCTACCTGTGTTCTGCCATCATCCTCGCCAGTATTCGCTTCCAATCCACCTGGGCAAGCGACTCTCTCATGCCTCTGTAGTTCCCTTTATTCTACTGCGATACAGATACATGTATCTTAAGCTTCTCCCTCTCAAATTGCAGTATGAATTCCATCATATTATGATCACTGTGTCCTGAGGGTTCCTTTACGTTAAGCTCCCAAATTAAGATCTGGGTTGTTACACAACACCCAATCTAAGATAGCATTTCCCTGGGTAGGCTGAAGCACAAGCTACTCTAAAAAGCAATCTCATAACATTCAACAAATTCCCTCTCTTGTGATCTGACACCAACCTGATTTTCCCAATCCCCTCGCATTTTGATGTGCCCCCATTACAATTGTGTCATTACCCTTATTGTGTGGCTTTTCCAGCTCCCTTGGAAATCTCGACCCCACATCCTGGCCACTATCTGGTTGCCTATATATGATTTCCATAATGTTTTTTTCACCCTCACTCCTCCCTCAAAGATGCAACATTCTCTGACCCTCTGTCACCTCTATCTAAAGATGTAATCTATCTCTTACCAATGTCAAAGGTTACAGGGAGATGGAAGGAGAATTGCCTAGGAAGCAATTGTGTAAAGCATGAAGGGTAATGAGTGGTACACTGTGAAGGAACTCATGCCCAGTAAAATTCGAGATTTTGGCAGCTTAACCAAGATGCTTTAACACACTAATTGATAATATGGCAATGAAAACATCCTGCTCACCGCAGATTTTCAAGTTCTTCATCCTTTTCTGACAGTTTTCGCTCAATTTCAGCTTTGGTCTGTGACAATTCGAGTTGGATCCTCAAAGTTTTACTTTCCTCATGTTCAAGGGCACCCTAATGCAAATAAAATCAGATATTCATGATTGATATTTGCTGGTGGCTCCCTAAGTTCTCATTCTCCTGGCATGTTTCAGTGTGGTCCCAGGCCAGACCCTCAAACGCAGTCATGATGTGGTGTCACTTTGATTACATATTTAAAAATGGTTTATTGAGTTTTTAATATTTGACTGAATGTATATTAAATTTTGATCATTAAAGGGTTCCTTGCCAGTTGAAGTTTGTGCTGTTTGGAATTCCCCTAAACTTGTACACATTTTGGGAGAGGCCCGCACATTTCACTGTAATGAATTCACACCAGAGCAGGCAATGCCCATGATTCCTCTCCCAGCTTATAGACATATACCACTGCTGCCAGCTCTCAGTCCTGCAGTTTCCAATCCAACTGTGCTGTGGGATACCTTTACTAGAATCGCAGTAGCAATTCTCAAAGGCAGCTCACCACCTTGTCAGGGGCAGCTCTGAATAATCAATAAATACCTTGCCCAATAATGTCAACATCCTGAAAACAGAAGAGTCTGTGACGCAGGATGGGTAACTGTCATCCTCGGTCTCCAGAACAGCACTGCTTTAAGGAAGGATCTTTCAAATTGTCTTCAGGCAATGTTGTGTAGTATATGCTCAACTAGATCTAGTTTCTTACAACTGGCCATGCATTTATCATATACAGGGGTTCCCAAAATTTTTAATGGATTGGACTGACATCATTAAGCAAAGGGTCAGTGGACCCCAGGTTGAAAACCCCTGCTCCCAGTGTTGACATGCCAGGGAGCAAGAGTGAGATAAGATGGCCTCCAATCTTTGCCATCTACCTGCCCTTGCTTTGAGCTTTGTCACGTACCTCGGCCTCAGCCAGTGCTCCCTGGACCTCGCTCTTCTCCTGGTCCAGAGCCTTCTTCACCTTCTCCAGTTCGTGTATAGTCTTGCTGCCTTCACTTATCTGGTCTGTCAGATCTGCGATCTCATCTGTTATCACAAGAAGTAGTATCTGTTTTCCAGTAAACATCCATCTGAGCTCCAAGCGAGCAACAGTATCTTTGTAAGTTTGAGCCCCCTCAACAATGTTATCAAAGCTGACTACAATAGGGGAGTGCTGCTCTGTTAGCTGTCAGGTGGAATATTAAGAGTTTTGCATTTTTGTGAGACTTTTCAAAATTCTAATTAAACATTAGAAAAAATTGACACTGTTGAAATCTGGGAAACATAACAGACTATTTGTACACAGCAAGTGATAACAATCGGAAGTGGATAATTTATTTTAATAGTGTCAGCTGAGGGATAAATTTTCCTGGATACCAGTGATAACTCCCCCTATTCTTCTTCAAAATAGTACTTCTTGCATCCATCTGAGGACTATTTGGGCCTCAATTTAAAGCCTCTTGCCAATGACTGCTCTTCTGACACTGCAGCAGTCTGCTGGGTCTGCATTGAAGTGTAAACCAAGCTTCGTTTGCTTGCAAAGACAGAAATGTGATGCTCCAGATCTTGTGACACTATTTTAGTGAGGAATTATTCCAAATTCTCACCTACATTTCCGTCTCAGCAACATCTTTGAACAACGATTACTTGCTCTTTCATTGCTCTCTGTGTGATGTTGGTGCTTGCAAAACTGGGATTAGTGAAGAACGGTATCACGTTCTGACATGAACAAGGTGAGCCATAAAGGCCTATTTCTGTACTGTATAATTCTGTGATCTATGAGACTATGTCATTCATAAATTATAGGAATGAGCTTACACTGATCCCTCTCAAATATTGTGTCCTGTCATTCAGTTATTTAACAACAGTAAATCAGTATTCAACTTTTTTTAAAAAAAATTAGAAGCATTTTCCATTTTTCTTTTTAGATCATTACTTCTTTCATATTGTCACATTTTGTGTAATTTTCCCATTATAAATTTCTGTATATAATTCTCATATTATAAATTTCTGTATATAATTCTCATATTATAAATTTCTGTATATACACTGCCTATAAAAAGTATTCACCCCTCCTTGGAAGTTTTCATGTTTTATTCTTTTAAAACATTAAATCTCAGTGGATGTAATGTGGCTTTTTTGACACTGATCAACAGAAAAAGACACTTGTGTCAAAGTGATCTAAATTAATTACAGATATTCAGCTTGTTTGGGAAAATGAAGCAGTGATAGACAGGACTACAGGGAGGTAGTCACCCCAAGGCTACAGCAGGCAGATAAATGGGTGATTGTCAGGAGAGGGAAGGGAGAACATCAAAGAGTGAAGAGCACCCCTGTGGCCGTCCCCCTCAACAATAAGTACTCCATTTTGAGTACTGTTGGGGGGGGGGGGTGGAATGATCTACCTGGGGGAAGCAACAGTGACTGTGCTTCTGGCACTGAGTCTGGCCCTGTGGCTCAGAATGTTAAGGAACTGAAGAGGATGGCAGCAGTAATGGGGGACTCTATAGTCAGGGGGACAGATAGGTGATTGTGTGGACGTGAAAAGGAAACATGGATGATAGTTTGCCTCCCAGATACCAGGGTGTGAGATGTTTATGGATGTGTCCACAATGTCCTGAAAAGGGAGGGTGAGCAGCCAGAAGTCGTGGTACATATTGGTACCAACAACGTAGGAAGAAAAAAGGAAGAGGTCCTGAATAAAGAATACAGGGAGTTGGGAAGGAAGCTGAGAAGTAGGACTTCAATGGTAGTAATCTCGGGATTGCTGCCTGTTCCATGCGACAGTGCGGATAGGAATAGAATGAGGTGGCAGGTAAATGTGTGGCTGAAGAATTGGAGCATGGGGCAGCGATTAGATGGCTGGATAATTGGGACCTCTTCTTGGGCAGGTGTGACCTGTACAAAAGGGACAAGGTGCACTTGAATCCAAGGGGAACCAATATTCTTGCAGGCAGATTTATTAGAGCTGTTGGGAGTGGTTTAAGCTAATGTGGCAAGGGGATGGGAACAGGATGATAGAGCTGAGGATGACAAGCCAATGATTGGGTACAAATGCAGACAGAGCAAAGAGTTAAATCGTACCACAGAGGCAAAGTTCAAAAGGGCAAAGAATTCAGGGCTGAAGGTGCTGTATTTAAATGCACATAGCATTCGAAATAAGGTGGATGAACTTGTTGTGCAATTAGAGATTGGTCAGTATGTGGCCATAGTTGGGAGCTTAACAACAAAGGATATATTTTGTATCGAAAGGACAGGAAGGAAGGCATAGGCAGTGTTTGGCCCTGTTGGTAAGAGATTAGAATTACATCTTTAGAAAGAGGTGATTTAGGGTCAGAGAATGTCGAATCTTTGTGAGTGGAGTTAAGAAATTGCAAGGGTAAAAAAACCATTATGGGAATCATATATAGGCCTCCAAATAGTAGCCAAGATGTGGGAATGAAATTGCAAAGGAACTGGAAAAGGCATGTAATAAGGGTAATGGCACAATTGTAATGGGGGACTTTAATATGCAAGGGGAATGGGAAAATCAGGTTGGTGTCAGATTGCAAGAGAAAGAATTTGTTGAATGCTAAGAGATGGCTTTTTAGAGCAGCTTGTGCTTCAGCCTACTCAGGGAAAGGCTATCTTAGATTGGGTGTTGAGTAACAACCCAGATCTTATGAGGGAGCTAAACATAAAGGATCGAATTCATACAGCAATTTGAGAGGGAGAAGCACAAGTCACGTATATCAGTATTGCAATGGAATAAAGGGGATTACAGAGGTATGAAAGAGGAGCTTGCCCAGGTGGATTGGAGAAGGATACTGGCAGGGATGGCTGAAGTTTCTGGGAATAGTTCACAAGGTGTAGGATAGATAAGTCACACAGAGGAAGAAGTTCTCAAATAGCAGGGGTAGGCAACTGTGGCTGATAATGGAAGTTAAGGAATGCATAAAAGACAAAGAAAGGGCATACAAGTAGCAAAAGTGAGTGGGAAGTTGGATGATTGTGAAGCTTTTAAAATGAAAAAAAGCAACTAAAAAAGCTGTAATGGAAAAGATAAAATATGAGGGGAGACTAGCCAATAATAAAAAGCGGGATATCAATGGCCATCAGACTGAACTCCATGTTTGGCATAAGCCAAACACCACACCGCACCAAAAACACACCATCCCTTCCGTGAAGCATGGTGGTGGCTTTATCGTGCTATGTGGGACGCTTCACTGCAGCAGGCCCTGGAAGGCTTGTGAAGGTGGAGGGTAACATGAATGCAGCAAAATACAGGGAAATCCTGGAGGAAAACCCGATGCAGTCTGCAAGAGAACTGCGACTTGGGAGAAGATTTGTTTTCCAGCAAGACCATGACCCCAAGCATAAAGCCAAAGCTACACAGAAATGGCTTAAAAACAACAAAATTAAGTCCTGGAGCAGCCAAGTCAGAGTCCAGACCTCAATTCAACTGAGAATTTGTGGCTGGACTTGATAAGGGCTATTCACTAACATTCCCCATGCAATCTGACAGAGCTTGAGCAGTTTTGTAAAGAAGAATGGGGAAAAATTGCAGTGTCCAGATGTGCAAAGCTGATAGAGACCTATCCGCACAGAGGCTCAAGGCTGTAATTACTGCCAAAGAAGCATCTGCTAAATACTGACTTGATGGGGTGAATAATAATGCAATTAATTAATCTGTGTTTAATAAATGTAATAAATTTAGACCAATTTGTAGAAATTTGTTTTCACTGACACGAAACAGACCTTTCTGTTGATCAGTGTCAAAAAATCCTAATTAAATCCACTATGATTCAAATTTGTAAAAACAACAAAACATGAAAACTTCCAAGGGGGCAGTGAATACTTTTTATAGATACTGTGACTCTCCAATTGTAAATTTCTGTATATAACTCTCCCATTATAACATTCTCTGCATTCAGACTGGAAACCCTTACCTACACTTACAACCTCATTCTACTAGCTCAAACCAGCTTCTCCCACTCCTCATCCAAAATCCAGAGTTTTGGAAATATAATAATATTGTTCACCCAAGTCACAGGAGCTGCATCCCAGGTTAGAACCTGTAGCTTTACATTACCTTGGAGGTTCTTGTTCTCCCTTTTGAGGGTCTCCAAATGATCCAGAGATTCCTCGTAGGCATTCTTGAGTTTAAAGAGCTCAGTACTCAGACTACGAGACTCCTTTTGTGACATCTCTAGCTCTGCCTGAGCCTCCTCAAACTTCTGCTTCCAGTCAGCAATCATTTTATCAAAGTTGCGTTGCTTTTTGTCAAAAGCAATGGCTGCTGAATTTGCCCTCTCCAAATCAATTGTCAAGTCCTCCATTTCTGTCTGCAGACGATGCTTGGTCTTATCTAGTGAGGAGCACTTGGCATTTGCTGCTTCCACTGCCTCCTCAGCTTCTTGTAGTCGGATGGCCAACTTCTTCCTGTGATCAGCAGGGAGATTAAACCCATCACAGAGAGTTATACAGCATGGAAATAAGCCATTTGGCCTGACTCATCCACACTGACTATGGTGCCCATCTAACCCAATCTCATTTTTCTGCATCTGACCTCTATCCCTCTACTCTCTTCCTATCCAGGTGCCAGTCCTAATGCTTTTTAAGTAGTATTATTATAGCTGCCTTTACCACTTCCTTTGGTACCTCACTCCATTTACCCACAACCCCCCACCCCCGGTCTGCATTTCCATCTAACTGCAGTAAACCTTTGTTCTTTCTGATGTTTGATTCACACCAAACACTGTGGAACTAGACAATATCCTGGCTGCAGTACTGAAGACCTGTGCCCCATAATTAACTGTGCATTTGGCCAAAGCCTGAACTAATACTTATCCAGTGGAAAGTTGCCCTTGCATGTCCCATTCAAAAAGGTCTGGCAAATTACTTTCCAAGCAGTCTACTCTCCACTGACAAGGTAATAGAAAGTGTCATCCAGGCTGCCTTCAAGTAGCACTTAAATCTATTGGCTAACCAATCCCCAATTTAGCTTTCATCAAGCCTGGCTAACCCTGAACCAAGTATTGTGAGCAGTTTTGGGCCCTTATCTAAGAAAAGAAGTGCTGGTATTGGAGAAGGTTCAGAGGAGCTTCACGAGAATGATCCCATGAATAAAAGGGTTAACATGTGAAGAGTGTTTGATGACTCTAGGTATGTACTCGCCAGAGTTTAGAAGAATGAGGGGGGATCTCATTGAAACTTATTGAATGTTGAAAGGCCCAGGTAGAGTGAATGTGGAGAGGATGCTTCCTATAGTGGGGGAGTCTAGGACCAAAGAGCACAGTCTCAGAATCCCTTTAGAACAGAGATGAGGAGGGATTGCTTTAGTCAGAGAGGGTTGAATCTGTGTTATTCATTGCTACAGATGACTGTGGAGGCCAAGTCATTGTGTATACTTAGAGTGGAGTTTGACTGGTTCTTGGGGAGAAGGCAAGAGAATGGAGTTGAACAGGATAATAAATCAGCCATGAGGAAGTGATGGAGCAGACTCAGTGGGCCACATGGCCTGTGGCTGCATCTGTGTCTCACGGTCTTAAACAGCTAAATTGCAGAGCTGAGTTGAGAGCGACAGCCCTTGACATCAAAGCAACATTTAACTGAGTTTGGTATCAAGAAGTCCTAGTAAAACTGACAGAGAGAATAGATTCCAATGACTAGAGTTACATGTTGCACAATAAAGGCGGCCATCATCGGCAGAGGTCAACCCTCGGGCAATGGTTTCCAGCTTCCTCTGGGGACAGCGAGTTTGTGGTTTTGTTTTCAACTCAAACATTGTGGCTCTAACAGTACTGGAATAAAATCATATGAAAAACTGTATTATGAAATGTAAGGTTGTCCTTAAGTATTTAATCTTACACCCTTAACCCATGACCTCTGGTTGTAGTTTCACCAAACCTCCGTGGAAAAAGCTTGCTTGCATTTACCCTATCTATATCCCTCATAATTTTGTACATCTCTATCAAATCTCCCCTCATTCTCCTAACTCTCCAGGGAATAAATTCCTAACTCACTCAACCTATCCCTATAACTCAGGTCCTTAAATCCTTCTCTTGAATATTGGAATTAAACCTGCAACCTTCACTTCTGCTCACATTCCACACTTGTACCACTCTCTGAGTGAAGAGGCGTCCCCTTAGGTTCACTTTAAATACTTCACCTTTCATCCTTAACATAAGACCTCTGGTTGCAGTCTTACCCAACCTGCTTGTATTTACCCTGTCTGTACCCCTCATAATTTTGTATACCTCTATCAAATCTCCCTTCATTCTCCTGCACTCTAGTGGAAAAGTCCAATCCTATAGAATCTCTGCCTATAAATCAGGACCTAAAGTCCCACTGACATCCTTGTAAACTTTCTCTGGACTCTTCCAATCTTATTGATATCTTTCCTGTAGGTAGGTGACAAATCTCAAAATTAGGCCTCAATACAACTTCAACATAGCATCCCAACTCCTGTACTAAATACATTGAGTTATGAAAGCCAATGTGCTAAAAGTTCTCTTTATGACCCTATCTACTTACGACACATTTCAATTAATTAAGGATTGTATTCCTAAATCCTTTGGTTCTACCACACTCCTCAGTGCCCTATCATCCACTGTTTGTGGTTAAGATTGAACTGGTTCACTAAAGCTATGTGGTGGCAGCACTAACTGTAACTGCCTTCGGAGACATGGAGATCAGAGAAATAACTCAGTGAAAACAAAGCAGATTGCCACCAGTGGAAATGTGAAGCCCGTACGTACTTTGCTTCCTCCAGCTCCTCTGTTCTCTGGATCGCATCGGTTTCATACTTGTTTCTCCACTGAGCCACCTCGGTGTTGGCCTTGGACATTGCTCGCTGGAGTTCAGCCTTAGCTTCCTGCTCCTCCTCATACTGCTCTCTCAGCAGGTCACAGTCATGTCGGGAAGCGTGCAGGGCATGAGCCAGGGCGTTCTTGCTCTTTAATGAAAGCACAAACAGAAATCTTGTGGGGCCTGCTGGCAATTACATTTAACCATTAGATCATGACTATCCTACATTAAAGCCTAGTGAGGGGATGGTCATCAGCAATTAGCCTTCTAGACAGCTTGAGTCTAAAGACATTGCCCAGTATTTTACTGAATTGTACAGATTGGGTCCAGATACAGTGTTTTTGATGTTGGGCAGCTACACCAGCAGTGAACCACATGGAGAGGAATAATTGACGGAAGCTCCTGATCCTACCACATCCCAATATTTCCCAGATGATGTGAGGTTGTGAGCTTGACTGGTGACAGAATGGGGCTCTGACACTTGAAACTGATCATTTCTAATTCCACATTCAGCATTGTCAGTGATGACCAGATTTCTAGTTGGTCTCTGAACTTCAGTTCAAAATTACCAGTTGCTCACCTGTTCACCAGGATATTCAGCTTCTTTCACATTTCCTCCCTCTAAAGCCCATATATTCTGACCGTTCCTCAACATTTCCTAACCATTATTTGCTTAAATATATGTGCTGCAGGTTAGATTTAACACTAGATTATTAGGGTTATACAGCGGAGAAATAGGCCCTTTGGCTAACTCATCTATGCTGACCAAGGGACCTAACTTCCCCATTTGATTGCATTTGGCTCATATCCTCTAAACCTTTCCAAACCATTAACCTGTCTTTTCAATGTCATAATTGTACCTACCTCTAGCACTTCATCTGGCAGCTTTCTCCATATTCCAACATTCTGTACAGCTGTTACGTGACATCACAATTCTTGTACACAACATCCTGTCCAATGAAGACAAGGTTGCCAAAGG
The DNA here is from genome assembly GCF_048418815.1 of Hemitrygon akajei. Taxonomy (NCBI): domain Eukaryota; kingdom Metazoa; phylum Chordata; class Chondrichthyes; order Myliobatiformes; family Dasyatidae; genus Hemitrygon; species Hemitrygon akajei. The sequence continues at coordinate 173,936,932 of NC_133134.1, read as the reverse complement.
TCTTCGTCACCACTGGGGCCACGTTCAGGGAATAATGTACATGCCCCAGGGTCTCTACACGTAACTACCACACAGAGTTTGATTGAGACAGTATATTGTTTTGTCTTGTCCTGGGATAACTTCCTAAAATGCATGACTTTGTACTTCTCTGCTTTTAGGAAGTTAAAAGCCATTCCTTTGCCCATATTCCCAGTTGATCCAGATATGGTCCTAACCTCCTTCACTATCCATCAGTTGCCAGTGATTCTCCTCTGCATTCCAATGGGTAACAACCACAACTGGACACATTATAAAACCATGGTCAAATCACAGCTGGAGCTATTGTTTCCAGCATTTGTTGTTTAATTTCAGATCTGTAGAGTCTGTAGTATTTGATTTATTCCCTTCCCACTCCTACAATGTTATCTTGAGTGATCACTAGAATTTATTCTTGGTATCTTCATCTCATCTAACTGCTGCCGTTCCCAACACCAGCTCAAAGTACTATACCTACATCGCTGATACTGCACTTTTACTGCAACACCAAATCTTCCAATCCCTTCCCTTTGCACGACATTCCATCCTAGACAAGCAATAAATTCTTCCAATTAACTGGTTCCTACATCTCTTGCCACTAAATACATTCCTGTTCTTCTCCATAGTAACTGTCTGATGAGAAACCAGAACAGTCACCTGTGTTTCAGAATCAAGTTTATTATCACCAACATGTGTTGTGAAATTTGATAACTTAGCAGCAGCAGTTCAATGAAATACATAACATAGGAGAATAAATAAACTATTTACAGTATACATATATTGGAGATTAAAAATCATGCAAAAAACAGAAATAATATATATTGAAAACGTGAGGTAGTGTTCACGGGTTCAATGTCCATTTAGGAATGGGATGGCAGAGGGGAAGAAGCTGTTCCTGAATCACTGTGTATGTGCCTTTAGGCTTCTGTACTTCCTACCTGATGGTAACAGTGAGAAAAAGGCATGCTAGAGGTCCTTAATAATGGTTGCTGCCTTTCTGAGACACCACTCCCTAAAGATGTCTTGGGTACTTTGTAGGCTAGTGCCCAAGATGGAGCTGACTAGATTTACAACCTTCTGCAGCTTCTTTTGGTCCTCTGCAATAGCTCCCCCCTCCATACCAGACAGTGATGCAGCCTGTCAGAATGCTCTCCATGGTACATCTATAGAAGTTTTTGAGAGTTTTTGTTGACATACCAAGTCTTTTCAAACTCCTAATGAAATATAGACACTGTCTTGCCTTCTTTATAACTGCATTGATATGTTGGGACCAGGTTAGGTTCTCAAGAGATCTTGGGATGAGCTTCAGAACTCCTATCAGCACCATCATGTTGGATTCTCTGTGAGGTTGTCTGATTCTGTTCTGCTTCATCTCATCAGCAACTGCAATCCTCATGCCTGGCTTTGTTAACTTGTGAGTTAACAAGTTAGTACAACTATACTATTCCTGATTACGAATAGTCAGCATGGATTTGTGCACGGAAGGTCATGTTTGACAAATCTTATTGAATTTTTTGAAGAGATTACTAGGAAAGTTGACGAGGGTAAAGCAGTGGATGTTGTCTATATGGACTTCAGTAACGCCTTTGACAAGGTTCCGCACGGAAGGTTAGTTAGGAAGGTTCAATCGTTAGGTGTTAATATTGAAGTAGTAAAATGGATTCAACAGTGGCTAGATGGGAGATGCCAGAGAGTAGAGGTGGATAACTGTTTGTTCAGTTGGAGGCCAGTGACTAGTGGTGTGCCTCAGGGATCTGTATTGGGTCCAATGTTGTTTGTCATATACATTAATGACCTGGATGATGGGGTGGTAAATTGGATTAGTAAGTATGCAGATGATACTAAGGGAGGAGGCATTGTGGATAATGAAGTAGGTTTTCCAAGCTTGCAGAGAGATTTAGGCCGGTTAGAAGAGTGGGCTGAACGATGGCAGATGGAGTTTAATGCTGATAAGTGTGAGGTGCTACATTTTGGTAGGAATAATCCAAATAGGACATACATGGTAAATGGTAGGGCATTGAAGAATGCAGTAGAACAGAGTGATCTAGGAATAATGGTGCATAGCTCCCTGAAGGTGGAATCTCATGTGGATAGGGTGGTGAAGAAAGCTTTTGGTATGCTGGCCTTTATAAATCAGAGCATTGAGTATAGGAGTTGGGATGTAATGTTAAAATTGTACAAGGCATCGGTAAGGTCGAATTTGGAGTATTGTGTACAGTTCTGGTCACCGAATTATAGGAAAGATATCAACAAAATAGAGAGAGTACAGAGAAGATTTACCAGAATGTTACCTGGGTTTCAGCACCTAAGTTACAGGGAAAGGTTGAACAAGTTAGGTCTTTATTCTTTGGAGCGTAGAAGGTTGAGGGGGGACTTGATAGAGGTATTTAAAATAATGAGGGGGATAGATCGAGTTGACGTGGATAGGCTTTTTCCATTGACAGCAAGGGAGATTCAAACAAGAGGACATGATTTGAGAGTTAGAGGGCAAAAGTTTAAGGGTAATATGAGGGGGAATTTCTTTACTCAGAGAGTGGTAGCTGTGTGGAATGAGCTTCCAGTAGAAGTGGTAGAGGCAGGTTCTGTATTGTCATTTAAAGTAAAATTGGATAGGTATATGGACAGGAAAGGAATGGAGGGTTATGGGCTGAGTGCGGGCCAGTGGGACTAGGTGAGTGTAAGTGTCAGCACGGACTAGAAGGGCCGAGATAGCCTGTTTCCGTGCTGTAATTGTTATATGGTTAACAAACTTCCAACACTTCATGACTGGTTTCTCTTGCACTGTAGGCTATAAAACTCCTACTCCAAACTGTCTCTGGATACTGTTCACCCTTCTGATTAGCATTTACTTTGGTCTAACAATCCATTTTTAAATACTCAAATGGCAAAATAGTACAACCATGGCTGACAAGGGATGTCAAAGCTAATGTAGAAGCAAAGAGACGGCATACAACAAAGAAAAAATTAGTGGGAAGACAGAGGATTGGGAAGCCTTTAAAACCCTACAGAGAGCAACTAGAAGAATCGTTAGGAAGGAAAAGATGAAATATGAAAGCAAGCTGGCAAACAATATCAAAGTGGATTGTAAAAGCTTTTTCAAATACATTAAAAAATAAAAGCTGAGAGTGGACAGAGGACTGCTAGAAAATGAAGCTGGAGAAATAATAACAGGGGCCAAGGAGATGGGAGATGAACTAAAGGAGTATTTTACATCAGTCTTCACTGTGGAAGACACTAGCAGTGTGCCAGGTGTTGAAGGTGTAAAGGAAGAGAAGTGAATGCAGTTACTGTTACAAGGGAGAAGATGTTCAGAAAACTGAAAGACTTAAGGGTACTTAAGTCACTTGGACCAGATGAACTGCACCCCAGGGTTTTGAAAGAGGCAGTGGTAGAGATTGTGAAGGCATTAGTAAAGATTTTTTTTTTAACTAAGTTTACAAATCTGGCATAGTGCCAGAGGACTGGAAAATTGCAAATGTCACTCCACTCTTTAAGAGAGTTTAAACTAGGATTGTTGGAGGATGGGAACTGAACTGAAGAGACTGGGGAAGAGGTGGTTGGCTCACAAATAGAGAAATCTTGTAGACAGTGTGTGAGGGAGGATAGGCTGGTGATAGAGAAGGGACACGCTCAGTCCGAAGTTTTGTGATGTATCTATTTTAACGCAAGGAGTATTGTGAACAAAGCGGATGAGTTTAGAGCGTGGATCAGTACTTGGAGATATGATGTGGTGGCCATTACAGAGACTTGGATGCCTCAGGGATAGGACTGGTTACTTCAAGTGCCAGGTTTTAGATGTTTCAGAAAGGACAGGGAGGGAGGCAAAAGAGGTGGGGGCATGGCACTGTTGATCAGAGATAGTGTCACGGCTGCAGAAAAGGTGGACGCCACGGAGGGATTGTCTACGGAGTCTCTGTGGGTAGAGGTTAGGAACAGGAAGGAGTCAGTAATTTTACTGGGTGTTTTTTATAGGCCGCCCAATAGTAACAGGGATATTGAGGAGCAGATAGGGAAACTGATCCTGGAAAGGTGTAATAATTACTGAGTTGTCAAGATGGGAGATTTTAATTTCCCAGATATCGATTGGCATCTCCCTAGAGCAAGGGGTTTAGATGTGTGGAGTTTGTTAGATGTGTTCAGGAAGGTTTCTTGACACAATATGTAGATAAGCCTACAAGAGGAGAGGCTGTACTTGATTTGATATATGGAAATGAACCTGGTCAGGTGTCAGATCTATCAGTGGGAGAGCATTTTGGGGATAGGGATCATAATTCTATCTCCTTTACAATAGCATTGGAGAGAGATAGGAACAGACAAGTTAGAAAAGCGTTTAATTAGACTAAGGGGAATTATGAGGCTATCAGGCAGGAAATTGGAAGCTTAAATTGGAAATAGATGTTCTCAAGGAAAAGTACGGAAGAAATATGGCAAATGTTCAGGCAAATCTGTGTGGAGTTCTGCATAGGTATGTTCCAATGAGACAGGGAAGTTATGATGGGGTACAGGAACTGTGGTGTACAAAAGCTGTAATAAATCTAGTCAAGAAGAAAAGAAAAGCTTACAAAAGGTTCAGAGAGCTAGGAAATGATAGAGATCTAGAAGATTATAAGGCTAACAGGAAGGTGCTTAAGAAGGAAATTAGGAGAGCCAGAAGGGGCCATGAGAAGGCCTTGGCGAGCAGGATTAAAGAAAACCCAAAGGCATTCTACAAGTATGTGAACAGCAAGAGGATAAGACGTGAAAGAATAGGACCGATCAAATGTGAGAGTGGAAAAGTGTGTATGGAACGGGAGGAAATAGCAGAGGTACTTAATGAATACTTTATTTTAGTATTCACTATGGAAAAGGATCTTGGTGATTGTAGTGATGACTTGCAGCAGACTGAAAGTCATTTGAGAGTTAGGGGGCAAAAGTTTAAGGGAAACACGAGGGGGTATTTCTTTACTCAGAGAGTGATAGCTGTGTGGAATGAGCTTCCTGTAGAAGTAGTAGAGGCCAGTTCAGTTGTGTCATTTAAGGTAAAATTGGATAGGTATATGGACAGGAAAGGAGTGGAGGGTTATGGGCTGAGTGCGGGTAGGTGGGACTAGGTGAGATTAAGAGTTCGGCATGGACTAGGAGGGCCAGAATGGCCTGTTTCCGTGCTGTGATTGTTATATGGTTATATGGAAAAGCTTTAGCTTGTAGATATTAAGAAAGAGGATGTGCTGGAGCTTTTGGAAAGCATCAAGTTGGATAAGTCACTGGGACCGGATGAGACGTACCCCAGGCTACTGCGGGATGCAAGGGAGGAGATTTCTGAGCCTCTGGCGATGATCTTTGCATTATCAATGGGGATGGGAGAGGTTCTGGAGGATTGGAGGGTTGGAGATGTTGTTCCTTTTTTCAAGAAGGGAAGTAGAGATAGCCCAGGAAATTATAGACCAGTGATTCTTACCTCAGTGGTTGGTAAGTTGAAGGAGAAGATCCTGAGAAGCACGATTTATGAACATTTAGAGAGGTATAATATGATTAGGAATAGTCAGCATGGCTTTGTCAAGGGCAGGTCATGCTTACGAGCCTGATTGAATTTTTTGAGGATGTGACTAAACACATTGATGAAGGAAGAACAGTAGATGTAGCGTACATGGATTTCAGCAAGGCATTTAATAAGGTACCTCATGCAAGTCTTATTGAGAAAGTAAGGAGGCATGGGATCCAAAGGGACACGGCTTTGTGGATCCAGAACTGGCTTGCCCACAGAAAGCAAAGAGTGGTTGTAGACAGGTCATATTCTGCTTGGAGGTCAGTGACCAGTGGTGTGCCTCAGGGATCTGTTCTGGGACCCTTACTCTTCATGATTTTTATAAATGACCTGGATTAGGAAGTGGAGGGATGGGTTAGTAAGCTTGCTGATGACACAAAGGTTGGAGCTGTTGTGGATAGTGTGGAGGGCTGTCAGAGGTTACAGCAGGTCATTGATTGGATGCAAAACTGGGCTGAGAAGTGGCAGATGGAGTTCAACCCAGATAAGTGTGAAGTGGTTCATTTTGGTAGGTCAAATATGATGGCAGAATATAGTATTAATGGTAATACTCTTGGCAGTGTGGAGGATCAGTGGGATCTTGGGGTCCGAGTCCATATGACACCCAAAGCAGCTGCGCAGGTTGACTCTGTGGTTAAGAAGGCGAATGGTGTATTGGCCTTCATCAATCGTGGAATTGAATTTAGGAGCCGAGAGGTAATGTTGAGCTATAAAGGAACCTGGTTAGACCCCACGTGGAGTACTGTGCTCAGTTCTAGTCGCCTCACTACAGGAAGGATGTGGAAATCACAGAAAGGGTGCAGAGGACATTTTACAAGGATGTTGCCTGGATTGGGGAGCATGCCTTATGAGAATAGGTTGAGTGAACTTGGTCTTTTCTACTTGGAGTGACGGAGAATGAGAGGTGACCTGATAGAGGTGTAGAAGATGATGAGAGGCATTGGTTATGTGGATAGTCACAGGCTTTTTCCCAGGGCTGAAATGGTTGCCACAACAGGACATAGGTTTGAGATGCTGGGGAGTAGGTACAGAGGAGATGTCAGGGGTAATTTTTTTACTCAGAGAGTGGCGAGTGCATGGAATGGGCTGCCGGCAATGGTGATGGAGGCGGATACGATAGGGTCTTTTAAGAGTCTTTTGGATAGGTACATGGAGCTTAGAAAAATAGAGGGCTATGGGTAGTCCTAGTAATTTCTAAGATAGGGACATGTTCAGCACAACTTTGTGGGCCGAAGGGCTTGTATTGTCCTGTAGGTTTTCTGTGTTTCTAAAAGAGGAAGGCAGTAGAAAGGAAATTATAGACAAGTTAGCCTGACCTCAGTAGTTGGGAAGATCTTGGTGTCAATTGTTAAGGATGAGATTATGGAGTACTTGGCGACACAGGACAAGATAGGACAAATTCAGCATGGTTTCCTGAAGATAAAATCTCGTCTGACGAACCTGTTGGATTTATTTGAGGAAGATTTCACGTGAAATAAAAGGGATGCTATGGATGTTGTATATTTGGACGTTCAGAAGGCTTTTGACAAGGTGGCACACATGAGGCTGCTTATCAATTTATATGCCCAAGGTATTACAGGAAAATTATTGGCATGGTTAGAACATTGGCTGATTGGTAGGAGGCTGTGAGTGGGAATAAAAGGATCCTTTTCTGGTTGGCTGCCAGTGACTAGTGGTGTTCTGTAGTGGTCGGTTGTTGGGACTGCTTTTTTTTATGTTGTATATCAGTGATTTAGCTGATGGAATAGATGGCTTAGTTGCCAAATTTGCAGATGATACAAAGACTGGTGGAGGGGCAGGTAGTGTTGAGGAAACAGGCAGGCTGCAGAAGGACTTAGATGGATTAGAAGAATGGGCAAGAAAGTGGCAAATGAAATACAGTGTTGGAAAATGCATTGTCGTACATTTTGGTAGTCAAAATAAATGTGTGGAGAGTTTTCCAAACGGGGAGAAAATCCAGGAATCTGATACGCAAAGGGACTTGGGAGTCCTTGTGCAGAACACCCTGAAGGTTAACTTGCAGGTTGAATCGGTGGTGAGGAAGGCAAATGTAATGTTAGCATTCATTTCAAGAGGTCTAGATTACAAGAGCAGAGATGTGATGCTGAGGTTTTATAAGGCAATGGTGAGGCCTCACCTGGAATATTGGGCTCCATTGGAGGGGGTCCAGAGAAGGTTCACAATGATGATTTCGGGAATGAAAAGGTTATCATATGAGGAATATTTGATAGCTCTGGGTTTGTACTCGCTGGAACTTAAAAGGTAGGGATCTCATTGAAACCTGTTGAATATTGAAAGGCCTCGAGTAGATGTGGAAAGGATGTTTCCCATGGTGGGAGAGTCTAGGACAAGAGGGCACAGCCTCAGGATAGAGGGGCTATTAAAACAGATGTGGAGAAACTTCCTCAGCCAGAGGGTGGTGAATTTGCATGTTATTACCACAGGCAGCTGTGGAGGCCAGGTCGTTGGGGGTAATTAAGGCTGAGCTTGATAGGTTCTTGATTGGACACAGCATCAAAGGTTATGGGGAGAAAGCTGGGGAGTGGAGCTGAGGGGGGGGGGGGGGAAGGATCAGCCATGATTGAATGGCAAAACAGACTTGATAGATCAAATGGCCTGATTCTGCTCCTATGTCTTATGGTCTTTATACTCTTTTTCTTGGGTTCTACCCATTCCATGGTTTTTACATCTTCTGTTTTAATAGCTCTCAGAAACTGAACAGTTGTGCAGCCCCAGTCCTTTGACCATCAATTCATCACCAGGATTTAAGCTATCGAATTCCTACTCTAAACCTCTCTTTCCTTCTTTAACCACTTTAAATCTAAGTGTTTGATCAAACACTGGATATTGTGCCCTGATGTATGGCACAGCATTTGGTAACAACCCTATGCAGGGGTGTTTATTTATTCATTTTGTGAACCTACTTTGTTCTCCTCTTCCAGCTGCCTTTTCAGCTCTTCGATACTTTGTGTGAACGACAATTTCCCCCGGCTTAGTTGGCTAATCAAAGCCTCCTTTTCTTCCATTTGTCTGCTGAACTCTCCTAATGATGACAATCAAAGAACACATTTACAAGTTCATGAATGAACATAAATAAATTCCACACCGTGGCCCCCCTGACCCCGAACACTTCTTGCTGCATTGTCACGTTGCTACTCCAATTTCCAGTGTCACCAGTGTTTATCAAGTAGTTATCCTTCATGTTCATTCTTGTTGAATTACAGTGCTCATTTACATGGAATCACAGATCCCTGCCTAACCAATCCCACCCCAATACTGTCAGGCCGAGATAGAGTGGATGTGTAGAGGATGTTTCCTATAGTGGGTAAGTCCAGACCAGAGGGCACTGCCTCAAAGTACAGGGACATCAATTCACAACAGAGATGAGAAGGAATTTCTTTAGCCAGGGGGTGAGAAATCTGTGGAATTCATTGCCACAGATGGCTGTGGAGGCTATCATAAAGCTGAGATTGATAGGTTCATGATTAATAAGGGTGTCAAAGGTAGGAAAATGGGGTTGAGAAGGACAATAGAACTGCCATGATGGAACGACAGAGCAGACTCAATGCACCAGGTAGCATAATTTTGCTCCTATTTCTTGTGGTCTTCTGGTCACCCATATGTATTAGCACTTGCTGTGTCTGAATCAGGCACTTAGGCAGTTAAAACTGCTGACAGTGCTCTCTCCTTGGCTCAAGTGCAAAAGGAGCCACAAAGGGCACATCGTCTTGATTGTTGTTCCCTGGTTCATTGTGGCCAGAACTGGCTGTCTGAATTAAAATCAGAACAGAAACACAAAGTGATGGAAACATTCAGTAAACTAAGGAATGGCTGCGGAAAGGGAAACAGGGTCAACATATCAGGTGAATTGTTGTGGTCACCACCCATCTGTGAAAACCAACATAACTGCAGATGCTAGGAAACTGAAATAGAATACAAATGCTGGAAGTGTTCAGCAGATCGGACCCTATCTGTAGGAAGCACAACAGTGCTAATGTTTCAGATTGAAGACCCTTAATCAGATCTGGGAAGGAGACACAAATAAAAACTTGAAAGCTGCAGGGAGAGCTGGGGAAGGAGTAACAGGGTAAAACCAGGGAAGGTGTGAATAACAGCATTTAGAGAGTGAGAATAGAGAGAAAAGAAAACCTACATATCAGAGAGCAGACCATCCAAGATTTTTATAGAGTAAGGTCCCTGCCCCCATCCCTGTGATTTTATGTTTCCACTAACTGCAGTTTTTGATTTTCATAGTTATCTTTAAAGTTTGCTCTTCTATTCTTCTAGATTTCCTCTAGCCCTCCATCTTCTCCCAAATATTCTTCCTGCTGCTTCCACAGGGGAGGTACTTGGGCAGGTATATCCAAGGGGAGATAATGATCTGTTCCTCCTACCCTGTCCATTCCCCCATACATTATTTTGCAGTTTCTTACCGTTTTGACTCTCTAGCTTGGCCTTGTGCGAAGCAAGATCAGACACCTGCCGCTGCAGTTCTCCTACTTTATTATTTGCCTCGTTCAATTGATCCTCATACGTTCTGCATAGCTTCTCGGCATTGGCCTAAAATACCCAAAGTGAGGGAATATATTTGTTACACATCCATCAAAACACTGATGACACCCTTGTATTCCCCTGCCCCAGTTATGTCAGCAAGTGAAGAGCCAGTGAGGGTTCCAAACGGCATGCTGCTACGGAAAGTCTGATCGATTGAGATCCAGGAAGAGCTGGCTAATTGGAACACAACTGGCTTGAATGTATGAAGCAAAGGTTGATGATGGGAGGTTATTTCTTGGGCTTGAGCGTGGGAGAATGAGGGTGTATAGAGCTGTGTAAAATCAATGTAGAGTCAATCACAGGGTGCAATGGGGTGTGATTGGGTGGGGTGGGGTGCAGAGTGCTGAAGAGGGGGTTGGTGGATTGAGCTGAGATGGGGTGTCTTGGGGTGGAGAGGGGTTTGGTGGGGTGTGTTGGGGTGGAGAGGGGTTTGTTGGGGTGGAGAAGGGTTTGTTGGGGTGGGGTGTGTTGGGGTGGAGAGGGGTTTGGTGGGGTTTGGTGTGTTGGAGTGGAGAGGGGTTTGGTGGGGTGTGTTGGAGTGGGCTGGGGTATGGTGGGATGGGATGTGTTGGGGCGGAGAGGGGTTTGGTGGGTTGTGTTGGGGTGGAGAGGGTTGTGTTGGGGTGCGGTGGAGAGGGGTATGATGGGGTGGGGTTTGGTGGGGTGAGGTATGGTGGGGTGGAGAGGGTTTTGTTGAGGTGGAGAGAGGTTTGGTGCGGTGTGTTGGGGTGGAGAGGGGTATGGTGGGGTGGGGATTGAAACATAGAAAACCTACAGCACAATACAGGCCCTTCAGCCCACAATGCTGTACCGAACATGCACTTAATTTAGAAATTACCTAGGATTACCCATAACCCTCTATATTTCTAAACTCCATGTACCTATCCAGGAGTCTCTTAAAAGGTCCTATCATATCCACCTTCACCACTGTCCCTGGCAACCCATTCCATGCACTCACTACTCTCTGTGTAAATAAACTTACCCCTGACAAGGAGAAAGCTTCACGGGAACTTGGTTATAACCGGCGCATCAATCGTGAGTTGGAGAACTTCGAGAGAGGAGGCGGCGCCCAGGTCCAGGAGCGAAGTTTAAAAGGGGAAAGCTCTGCGGGAACTTGGCTATAACTGGCACACTAATCACGAGTTGGAGAGCTCCAAGACAGGTTCAGGTACAGAAGGGAGACACTGCCTAGTGGAGCAGTCATCAAAGGAGTGGTCATTCAGGCTTCGGCGAGGTAGGTGGGTAGGTGGACTTAGTTTTTTTCCCTTGCATTTTTGTTCAGAGGAATAGGGAGCATGTCTGTAGGGTAAGTATTTTGCTCTGGGTGTCAGATGTGGGAATCCTGGGAATCTTCCAGTCTCCCAGATGGCCACGTCTGCACCAGGTGCACGGAGATGCAGCTCCTGAGAGACTGTGTTAGGGATCTGGAGCTGTGACTTGATGACCTACAGCTTATTAGGGAAAGTGAGCGGGAGATAGACAGGAGCTACTGGGAGTTAGTCACCCGGAGGCTGCAGAAGTTAGACAAGTGGGTGACTGTCAGGAAAGGGAAGGAATGAGCTCAGATAGTAGAGAGCATCCCGTGATCATCCCCCTCAGTAATCGTTATCTCGTTTTGGATGCTGTTGAGGGGGGTGACCTGATAGAGGACAACCATGGCGAGTAGGTCTCTGGCACTGAGCCTGGTTCTGTGGACAACGGACAAGGGAGAGCCAGTGGATGTAGTGTACCTGGACTTGAATAAATACTTAAAAGAAACCCAATATAATCTTTCACAAAATTAAATGTATTGCTGTTCCATTACTGAGTGCAAATAATAATATCTCATGTAACTAGCCAATATTAGCCCAGGTTCATCCAAAGTGCTTACCTTAGCTTTTGTGACATGTTCAATGTTGGAAACTAGATCATCTGTCTCCATTTTCAGTTCACTCTTCTCTTTCTCCAACTTCTGTTTAACCCTTTGTAGATTATCTATCTGCTCACTCAGTTCTGCCACTGTATCAGAGTGCTTCTTTCGAAGGGCAGAGCTAGTTGCCTCATGATGCAATGTTGCCTCCTCCAGATCCCGCCGCAGTTTCAGAAATGCAGCTTCACGTTTTTTGTTCATCTCCACCTGTGCTGCAGTCGCACCTCCTGCTTCTTCCAGCCTTTCACTCAACTCTTCCAGCTCGCGGGACACATCAGATCTCTGTTTCTCCACCTTGGCCCTTGAAGCTCGCTCTGCCTCCAACTCCTCCTCCAGTTCTTCAATCCGAGCCTAGTTCAAGAAGTAAGAAAATGAGAACTGGGCTGACGTACTGAGAATTCCTCAATAAATTGGGTCTGGTTTAGAGCTCATACAAAAGACCTGCTATTTACAAAAGAGATTCTGCAGATTGAATTGACTTTATTACTGACATCCTTCACATACATGAGAAGTAAAAATCTTTATGTTACATCTCCGTCTAAATGTGCAGTTTATAGTAATTTATAATAAATAGTATGTACAACAAGTCAATAGAAATACGGTTGTTTCAGCGTGAATTAATCAGTCTGACAGCCCGGTGGAAGAAGCTGTTCCGGAGCCTGTTGGTCCTGGTTTTTATCCTGCGGTACCGTTTCCCAGATGGCAGAGCTGGCAGTTTGTGGTTGGAGTGACTCGGGTCCCCAATGATACTATGGGCCCTTTTTACACGCTTGTCTTTGTAAATGTCCTGAATAGTGGGATGTTCACATCTACAGATGCGCTGGGCTGTCCGCACCACTCTCTGCAGTATCCTACGATTGAGGGAAGTACAGTTCCCATACCAGGCAGTGATGCAGCCAGTCAGGATGCTCTCAATTGTGCCCCTGTAGAAAGTTCTTAGGATTTGGGGGCCCATACCAAACTTCTTCAACCATCTGAGGTGAAAGAGGCGCTGTTGTGCTTTTTTTACCACACAGCCGGTATGTACAGACCACGTGAGATCCTCAGTGAGTTTTATACCAAGAGACTTAAAGCTGTTCACCCTCTCATCCCCAGATCTATTGATGTCAATAGGGGTTAGCCTGTCTCCATTCCTCCTATAGTCACAACCAGCGACTTTGTTTTTGTGATATTGAATGAGAAGTTGTTTTCTTGACACCACTGTGTCAGGGTGATGCCTTCTCTGTAGGCTGCCTCATTATTATTTGAGATTAGACCAATCAATGTAGTGTCATCAGCAGGTACTGGAAAACAGTTGACATTTCAGGCTAAGACCCTTCATCAGCCTGAAACGTTGACTGTTTATTCCTTTTCAGAGATACTGTCTGACCTGCTAAGTTCCTCCACCGTTTTGTATGTGTTACACTGTTAAAGGTTCCATGTTAGGAATCAGTTTCATTCTCAACGCTATTTGAGTTATAAAGGAAATCTCTCTTCACTCTAATGCATGGGATAATGTTCACAAAGGTAGATAGAAAGAATTCAAACTACCTTTTACAGAAGTCTTGAAATACTCCAAGATGGAGGACTCAATGCACAATAGGCAGGATGGCAATGGATGCACAGTGAGCCATGTGAGTTAAAAGGGAACTTCTGTCAACCTTGGACATGCACAGTTACTGGTTTCACATCGCTGTTCCAGGTTTCTTGGGGCATCACCAAGCTTTTGACCCTGTTCATTTTAACTTCATCAGTTTCCCATTTACCTGCAGTTCTTTAATTTTCTTTTGGAGTTGCACAACAAGAGCTCCTTCATCTTCGATCTTTGAGTTCAGCTGATTTATTTCAAAATCCTTCCTGTGAAGCACAAACAAACATGTTCAATTAAAATAAATATATATCCAATATCACAGACAGTTGTGCTCCCAGATAGTGTGTAGGATCTGGCTAATTGTTACTGATTAGGGAACAAGGAACCCCTGATAGTCTTGCCCTTGATAAAAGAATATCTGTGCCTAAAATGCGAGGGAGCTGGAAGTGACAGTGGTCTTCATTGGGAAGAACACAGTCACAGCATCACACTCACTTCTTCAGCCGTTCCTCAAGCTGCTGTTTATCATTCTCCAAATCCATGACAGACTCGTGTGTTAGTTTCAGGTCTCCCTCTAGCTTCCGTTTTGCTCTTTCAAGGTCCATCCTGACTTTTTTCTCTTGCTCTAATGATCCTTCAAGCTGGAGAGAAATTAAATATTGTCAGAGGTTTATAAACAGCCAACAACTGGATCATCAAGAGGGTGAACCAGCAGAGAATAGGATGTACAACCTACCAAACCCATGTCAAACATCGAGCATAGCCAACACTAACATTACCCTAAACTCGTCCGTCCTTCAGCCCCACAGACACTACTTGACCTGCTGAGTTCCTCCAGCATTTTGTTGTGTCTCTTTTTACCCTGCCCACATTTCCCTCAATTCCATCATGCCAAGAGTCTACCATTCACATTCTAATAATAATAATAAGTACTTTATTGATCTCAAGTGGGAAATTATTTTGGTACAGCAGCAACATTTAAAAACACACTTAGCAATAATATTAGCTAATAATAAAGTACAGAATAATAATATACACAACAATATTTTACCAGTGTGCATCACTGTGCAATAATAATGTATTAAATAATAAAATAGAGCCTATTGTCTCTGTGTGTTCCCCTGTCACACAGAGATGAACTGTTATATTTGTGTATTGCACTTGGTAGGAAAGATCATCTGTAACAAACCTTGCAACAGCAGAGCTGAATGAGTCTGTTCGAATGGGTGCTCCGCTGCTTTTTCAGTAGTTCGTGGAGAGGGTGTGCCTGATTGTCCATGATGGATAACTGTTTAGTGACCTCGTCTCCACCATTAACTCAAAAAGTCTGCGTTGTAGCCAAGGATGGATCCAGCCTTTTTGATGAGTTTATTTAGCCTTTTGCATCACCAGCACTGATGCTTCTTCCCCCAACATAAAAGCCCAACATTCAACAAGGGAGATGAGGAAGGTTCTGGAAACTTTAGGCTGGTGAGGATCAAGTCAATGATAAGGAAGTTACTGGAGAGGATTCTTAGGGTTAGGACTTATGAGAAATTGGGAAAACCATGGCCTAATTAGAGACAGTCAGTATGGCTATGGGCCAGGCAATTCATGTTTTACAATTTGATTGAGTTTTTCAAGGAGTTGACAAAGGGTGATAGATGTAGGTAGAGCTGTGGATATTGTCTACATCAATTTTAGTAAGGCAGCTGGCAATGTCCCTCATGATAGGTTTATCCAGAAGAATAAGATGCAAAAAATTCATGGTGAATTGGCAATTTTGATTCAGAATTGACTTGTCCATCCATAGCAGACAGAGGGCAGTGGTCAATGGTACTTATTCTGGCTGGAGGTCTGTGACCACTGGTGTTCCACAGGGATCCATACCAGGACCTCTGCTGTGTTTGACATTCAGTATGTAAATGATCTGAATGAAAACATAGATGGGGGGGTTTGTAAGCTAGCAGATAATACAAAAATTGGTAGTGTTGTAGATAGCATTGAAGACTGGCAAAGGATTAACGCTTTGTGGCCAAGTTTATGTTCGATACAAAGATAGGTGGAGAGGCAGTAGTGTTGAGGAAGCTGGGGTTCTGCGGAGGACTTAGACAGGTTAGGAGAAATATTAGGATAATTTATTAGACTGCGTAACACCCAAAAATGTGAATTAAAAGTGTGTTGGTCTCTTCATTGGAATAAAATCTAATTATCTAAAAAGTCTGCAAGACCACCAAAATCCCAAAATAGTGCAAAAGGAAAGGGGGAAAAATACAGAGATAGTTTTCATGGGTGGGTTCTTTGTCCATTCAGAAATCTGATGGTGGAGAGCAAGAAGCTGTTCCTGAAATGTTGAGTGTGTGTCTTCAGGCTCCTGTACCTCCTCCCAGATAGTAGCAATGAGAAGAGGGCATTTCTTGGGTGATGGGAGTCCCTAATGATGGATGCTACATTTTCTGGGAAGGCCAGTACCCATGATGGAGCCAAATTATTAGAGTTTTACTGTAACCAGTACTAATTTATAAAATTATAATTTCAATGTGGCATCATCAGACTGATGCTAAATCAAATCAAATTTTTATCTAGTTTTATTGTCATCTCTGAATTTTCAGCTGTGGTCCTTAATCATTCAAGAGAAACTTTAGGAAACTACATCTAACTATAATACGGTGAAGTTTAATTAAATGAGTAGTGGGCTGCCATTTTAACTGCATTGTTTCGCGATACAAAATGATCGTGGCAGAGGCAATTGGGATTACAATTTTGCTCAGAAGTTGGCCTCCAGTGTTATTGTTTGCACCCAGATGCAAGTTTAACCCCAGGACGTTTGGCTAGTAGTGCCAAAATATCACAATGGTAACCAGCAGAATATAATTTAAATTTAATTTTAAACTATTTAGAATCTATTGCCACAGAGGATGGCTGCACCTAGGAGGTTAAGCCTCCCTGTTTCTGTCTCTCAGACAGCACAAGGGAATGGACAAAAACTGGAACAATCTGGGTTTCAAGCATTAGCAAGGAGCAAGGGGGATGAATGAACACAACTCAAGAAGCCCTCCTTCTGACTAAAAGTAATGGGAGTCTTGCAACTGACTCTGGTCACAAAACACATTCCTGACCATCCAATGCCACCACAATTGTATTATGACAGACTTCTCAGGCTCTACAGCCTTCCGGCTCCACAACAACAGTCAACTGTCCATTTCTAAAAGTTTTGTCCAAAATTTCCAGTCTACATTAAATATTGGAGATTTTGCATAAAAAATTAGGAACACAAATTGAAAAGGAGCAAGCAAAAGAGACCTATTGGACGAACTTTGAAAACTAACTCTGCACTCTCACTATTATCATCTTATGACCAAACTTAGTATCACTATTTTCCTAGGAAGTGTCTCAGAAAAGTAACAAAGTATTTCAGATTCACTCTAATTGATAGTGAGGGTGCAGAGATAGTGTCCAAAGTTCAAGTCTAATACAAGGTCTCTTCTGTTGCACCAGTTTTGTGAATGGGTCAATATTCAACTAGATTTGTAAGAATGATAATTAATTAACCAATTTGACTTACATCATCAACTTGCTGCTCAAGTTTTGACTTGAGTTTAGTCAGGGTGTTGACTTTATCCTCCTCAGCCTGCAGGTCCTCCAGGGTTTGCTGGTGAGCCTCCTGAAGAGCCTTCTTCTCCTTTGTCAGTTTAACAATAGTTTCATCCAGAGTGGCCATTTCTTCTGTAAGATTCTTAACCTATAAATTTCATCATCATGATGAGAATTATAAATTATCAATTATTTGTGTGCTCAATGAATGGAAGACATTATGTTATTATATCATTCAGATTTTTCCAAAAACACATTCAATTTACATTAAAAACTTCAGTACTGACAGGGACAGGTCTATTCTTATTGTACTGAAGTACAGTACTGGTGTGGACAAATCTGGCCCTGTATAACAATACTGGTTAGGACAGGGTTTTGCTGCATGTTAGTGGGGATCAATACTAGTGGATACAATACTGGCATCTGTTTGGACTGATCAGTCCCTATACAATTGCGGTTTATTCATCCTCATATAACAACAATGTAATGCACCACTGGTGGGGAAAGGGCTGTCTCTGCATGGCACTGAGGTGCAATACTGTTAGCGAGATCTCTCCCTGTACAACACGAATTGTGGGGACAGGTTTACAACAGTACCCATGAGTATAGGTCTGTCACTATATAGCACTGGAATACATAATGCAAGTGTCTGTCCATCACAATGGGTATATACTGCATCATTACAGTAGAATGCAATGGTGATACATGATTAGCAGTCACAAGTCTGTCACTGTATGAATACACTGGTAGTGACAGTTGTGAAATATATAACACACAGATACAGGTCTGTATAAAAACCTGGAGATTCAGTATTGATGGGCTGAGGGTGAGGCTGGGTATTGTATTTCTGAGTTACAACACTGTCATTGTTCAACAGCAAGGGAACGGGGAGAGAATGAAGCTTCTGAAGGAAAATATGGAGTGGTGCATGGGAGCAGGAAAGGTTAGAGGGAGGAAAATGGAAGATAAAGAACTGAAAATTGAGAGGAGGGTATCTGCATTTGAAAACCAGTGAATAGAAGTGGAAATTGATACAGAGTGAGAGAGGGGAGGTAGTGAGGATAGAAGAGGAGCCAGGTAGGGGTAGTGGAGTGGGAGAGAGGGATGTCGAGGTGTTGGGGAGGTGGCATGAATAGATGTAGAATACTTTCCCCCTAAGTAATTGACAGGTGCACTATTTCACTTTCACTGGGCAATCTCTAGTTTCATCCTCAAAATGTTAAAACTAAATGAGAGGAGAGAGTGCTGAGTGGTAATTTACTAAAACCATACCTTGTTTTCAGTTGCATGTTTCTCCTTTTCAACCTTGGCCAGGGTGATTTCGAGATCATCAATATCTTTCTTTAATTCTGCACATTCATCCTCTAATTTCCGTTTCTTTGCAGTAATCTCTGCATTCATCTCCTCTTCATCGTCCAGTCTTTCAGTCAGCTCCTTCACTTTAGCTTCCAACTGGATTTTCGCTTTGATCAGCAGATCACATCGTTCTGCTGCATCTGCAAGGGTATCTTGTTCCTGGAGAGATAAATCACATACTTGCTCACATCCCTGCTCTCCAAATCACCACAACTGGAGAGAAGGTTCTTAGGAAACTGAAAGGTCTGAAGGTAGATAAGTCACCTGGACCAGATGGTGTACACCTCAGAGTTCTGAAAGAGGTGGCTGAAGAGATTGTGGGGAAATCAGTAATGACCTTTCAAGAATGGTTCTGGAAGACTGGGAAATTGCAAATGTCACTCCACTCTTCAAGAAGTGAGGGAGGCAGAAGAAAGGAAATTATAGGCCAGTTAGTCTGACCTCAGTGGTTGGGAAGATGTTGGAGTTGATTGTTAAGGATGTGGTTTCAGGGTACTTAGTGGCATATGATAAAATAGGCTGTAGTCAGCTTGGTTTCAAAGGAAAATCTTGCCTGATAAATCTGTTGGAATTCTTTGAAGAAATTACAAGGAGGAAAGATAAAGGAGAATCAGTGGATGTTATGTACTAGGATTTTCAGAAGGCCTTTAACAAGGTGCCATCCATAAGACCATATGAAATAGGAGCAGAATTAGGTCATTCAGCCCATCAAGTCTGTTCCGGCATTTCATTATGCTTGATCCCACATCCCACTCAACCCCATATATGCCTTCTCGCCATATCTTTTGATGCCCTGAACGATCCGGAAACAACATCGGCCTTAAATATACCCACAGACCAGACCTCCACCGTGCCCATGGTATTACAGAAAGATTCTAGTATGGATAAAGCAGTGGCTGATTGGCAGCAGGCAAAGAGTGGAAATAAAGGGAGTCTTTTCTCATTGGCTGCTGGTGACTACTGTTCACATGGGTCTATGTTGGCACCACTTCTTTTTACATTGTATATCCATGATTTGGATGACGCAATTGATAGTTTAGTTGCCAAGTTTGTGGACGATACAAAGATAGGCGGAGGGACAGGTAGTATTGAGAAAACAGGGAGGCTGTAGAAGGGCTCGAACAGATTGGGAGAATGAGCAAGGAAGTGGCAGATGGAATACAGTGTCAGGAAGTTTATGGTCATGTACTTTGGTAGAAGGAATAAAATCAGATTATTTTCTATTTATTATCAAGGAATATAAAAGTAAGGATGTAATGTAGAGATTTTATAAAGGACATTTGAAGTCTCACAGAGGGTTGTGAGCTGTTTTGGGCCCTTTATCTTAGAAAGGATGTGCTGAAACTGGAGAGGGTTGAAAGGAGATTCACCAAAATGATTCCAGGATTGAATGGCTTATCATATGAAGAGTGTCTGATGGCTCTGGGCCTGTATTTGCTGGATATCAGAAGAATGAAGGGTGACCTATGGTCTTGATAGAGTGGATGTGAAGAAGATGTTTCCTATGGTGGAGGAGTCTAAGACCACAGGACACAGCCTCAGAATAGAGGGGAGTCTTTTTGGAACGGAGATGAGGAGGAACTTCTTTAGCCAAAGAGTAGTGAATCTGTGAAATTCATGGTCAGTTTCATTATCTTGGATACTGGTACATAATGACAAATCAGCTGACGGCATTTTCTAATCAATGAAGGCTGAAGGCCTATGTAATTCACCATTGGTCTGCATCTTATGACTAAAGTTAAAATGGATTCTATTTACATCAGTAAACCAGAGCGAAGTGTCACCACTATCAAAGAGTCAAGTCTCCTGATGATGGGACCATAGTCGAATCATTTCCGGTAATGGGAACTAGAAGCTCTGCTGTACAGGATGATGGGACAAAGTCTATGGGAACAATACTAAGCAATGACTCAATAGCAGAACAAACCGGCTCCGAGCAGGACTCCAGGATAGCATGTCGCCCCCTAGTGCCAGGGTCAAGAATGTCTTTAAGCTGGTGCAGAACATTCAGAAAAGGGACTGTGAGCAATCAGAGATTATCCAT